>NC_073313.1:371879491-372039491 GCF_027595985.1 Sorex araneus
GCTGAGGAGAGGGGCCCTGGGCAAAAGAGCCACCCACACGGGCTCCCCACAGACCAGCCGGGTGCTGCACTCTGCAGGCTGGGGCGGCCGTGAGCGTGGGGCTCGGGTGGGGACGGGCTGTGGGGGGTCGGGGTGGGTGTGGGTCCTGTGTGAGGGCTCAGGGTGGGCACGAGCTGTGGGAGGTTTAAGCTGGGGCCGGGCTGTGTATGGGGCTTGGCTGGGTGGGGGGCTATAGGGTGGGGGATGGACCGTGGGGCTGTAGGGTGGGATGCGCCATGGGGGGGCTGTAGGGTGGGATGCGCCATGGGGGGCTGTAGGGTGGGATGCACCATGGGGGGCTGTAGGGTGGGATGCACCGTGAGGGGCTGTGTGAGGTGACTGTTGAGTGGGGTCCTCTGTGTGGAGGCTGTTGTGGAGGGTTTTATCTTTTTATTTGTAATTTTTTTATTTAAAAAACTTTTTATTAGTGAATTGTACTGGAGCGAATCACAGCGGGTAGGGCGTTTGCCTTGCATGCGGCTGACTCTGGGAGAACGCCCCCTGCCCAGAGTCGAAGAACAAGGCACGTGCTGACGTTGGCGCCAAGTCGACAGGAGGGCTCACAGCCTGGGGGACGGCGGGGACGGCCGAGAGACCCTCGGGGCCCCCGAGCCTCTGGGCATGAGTGTTCTCACCAGCACCAGGACGGGTCGTGTGGTCCTCGGGGCCCCGAATGCGACACCCCCTTGGCCCCGAGTCCACTCCCTTCCTCCCTGGGAATCTCTGCCAGGTGGGGGCTGGTCAGCACTGGACAGGCCCCGTCACCACCCAGACGCCCAGAGAGTCGCAGGACTGATGGGAGGGACAAGACAGAGGGGTCAGGCGGGAGAGCGAACGTCCCCCACTCCCCCAGGCCTGCCTCTCTCCGCGGGGCCAGTCTCCCGGCCGCTGCCCCGCGGGCCACGGGGAAGCAACGGCGAGACTCTCACCGGGCTCGCGCCCACCCCAACGGGCCCAGAGCAGCAGCTGCCGACCCGTCCCCCGCGCACACGCCTGGTACAGCCCAGGGCACTCGGCACGGCTGCCCCGCTCCGGTCCTGAGGGACGGCTGCCCCATCCCCGGCAGGGAACCCCCCTCAGGGCGCAGGGACGGCTGCCGCCCACACCCCCACACAGTCAAACCTCCTCCACAACTGTATGACTGAGATGCAAGCATGAAAATTTGTAAGTCTGTAACTGTACCTCACGGTGATTCACTAATCACTGTCACTGTCATCCCATTGCTCATCGATTTGCTCGAGCGGGCACCAGTAACGTCTCCATTGTGAGACTTGTTACTGTTTTTGGCATATCGAATACGCCACGGGTAGCTTGCCAGGCTCTGCTGTGTGGGCGAGATACTCTCGGTAGTTTGCCGGGCTCTCCGAGAGGGGCGGAGGAATCAAACCCGGGTTGGCCACATGCAAGGCAAACACCCTACCTGCTGCACTATCGCTCTAGCTGCACACAAACATGCATACATACATACGTACATATATACACGTATATATGCAAACACATTTGTGTACACACACATATACATACATACATAAATATGGGCCAGAGCAGTAGCACAGGGGGTAGGACATTTGCCCTGCATGTGGCCAACCTGGGTTTGATCCCCGGCACCCCCTGAGGTCCCCCGAGCACCGCCAGGAGTGACTCCTGAGCACAGAGCCAGGAGCGGCCCTGAGCACATGTACTCGCTCCTGCCGACGCGTCTGGTTCCTCCCCGCGCTGCCCTTGTCAGCACAGCGCCTTCGTCACAGCGCCTGGTTGCGCTGGCGGGCAGGGCTGCCCTGTTGGGCACAGAGCGTGGCTTCCCGTGCCCGCCCTTGCCCCCAACCGCACCCCTGCACCGTGCAGATGGAAGGTTCCGGCAGCTCCCTCCTGCCTTCGGCTCTTCCTGCAGCTCCCGGCCACGACTCGGCCTGGCAGGCCCCCTTCTGGTGACTCTCAGTCAGCCCAGCCCTGGGCCGTGGTGCCGCGTGGCCCAGTCAGACCGGGGGGTCACCGGGACCCGCCCCCGCAGTGCCCCCGGCATGCCCAGGGAATGTGGGACACCAGGGGCGGACTCGGGCTCATCTCCCTGGCCCCAGGGCCCTTGTTTTATGGGTTCATCCCCGTTTCCTGACCACCCAGGCCCTCCCCACAGGTGTTTAGAAGTTGACCCCGACCTTTCCAAGGTCTAAGTTATTCCCGTGTTTTACAGCTTCAGTCTTTGTCCCCTCCATCCCCGGCTCCTGTCGGGACCCCCAGGGGTCGGGCCTGGGGCTCCTCCTCTGGTCTGGCCTGTGAACTCCTGGGGCTCATCCTTGAGTCCCGCAGTCACGGAAGGGCTCTGCGTGTTCTGCTGACCCCCGGGCCCTGGCATGCCTTTTAGTGGGGAGTGGAGAAACCACACGGGCAGTGGGTCTCGGCCCTGTCCGGCTCCCCCAAGCCTAGAGCCTGTAGCTTGGGACCATCCCTGGAGAAGCGCCAGTCCCAGCCCCGACTCAAGGGGCGACACAGCTCCCAGACCCACGCGCCTCCCCACTCGGGAGGGCCCGCTCACAGACCCTCATCCGAGAGGCGGCCAGAGGCCCACCCGACCCAGGCCGCGTGCAGGCCGCGTGTGGCTCCCCTCGGGCCCGGCTTCCACACGAGCGAGCGTGCGGGCCGGCCTCAGGCTCCGATTACCCGAAACCCAACATTTAGGTGAAAAACAGGAGCCGGATCCCCAAAGGAGGCGCCTGTGGCTTGGCCGGGTGCCCGTTCCGGCCGGCTTTCAGGCTGAAGCACTACGGCACGGGGCCGTCTGGCCGCCCTAATGGATGCAGAACTTTCCAGAAACACTCGGCCAGAGGGAGCTGACAGTGACGTGAAAGAAAACGGTCTCGAGAAATCTCCGAAGGCAGCAGCAGCCCCTCCTGCAAAGCTCTTCCCCCTGCAGGGACGCGGGGAGACGGGCTGCCGTGTGCAGGGCGGTGCGGGCGTGGCACGCGTCTGCACGGGGCTGCGTGGGACTATGGGGGTCTGTGTGGGGGTCTGTGTGGGTCTGTGAGGGCCTGTGGGGGTCTGTGGGGGTCTGTGCGGGTCTGCGAGGGGTCTGTGTGGGGGTCTTCGGGGGTTTGTGGGGGTCTTCGGGGTTCTGTGGGGGTCTGTGGGGGTCTGTGGGGAATTGTGGGGGTCTTCAGGGGTCTGTGGGGGTCTGCTGGGATCTGTGTGGGGGTCTTCGGGGGTCTGTGGGGGTCTGTGGGGGTCTGTGGGGGTCTGTGCGGGTCTGTGGGATCTGTGTGGGGGTCTTCGGGGGTCTGTGGGGGACTGTGTGGGGGTCTTCGGGGGTCTGTGGGGGTCTGTGGGGGTCTGTGTGGGAGTCTTCGGGGGCCTGTGGGGGTCTGTGGGGGTCTGTGCGGGTCTGTGCGGGTCTGTGGGATCTGTGTGGGGGTCTTCGGGAGTCTGTGGGGGTCTGTGGGGGTCTGTGTGGGGGTCTTCGGGGGTTTGTGGGGGTCTTCGGGGGTCTGTGGGGGTCTGTGGGGGGTCTGCTGGGATCTGTGTGGGGGTCTTGGGGGTCTGTGGGGGTCTGTGGGGGTCTGTGCGGGTCTGTGCGGGTCTGTGCGGGTCTGTGGGGACTGTGTGGGGGTCTTCGGGGGTCTGTGGGGGTCTGTGTGGGGGTCTTCGGGGGTCTGTGGGGGTCTGTGGGGGTTTGTGGGGGTCTGTGCGGGTCTGTGCGGGTCTGTGGGATCTGTGTGGGGGTCTTCAGGGGTCTGTGGGGGACTGTGTGGGGGTCTTCGGGGGTCTGTGGGGGTCTGTGTGGGGGTCTTCGGGGGTCTTCGGGGGTCTGTGGGGGGTCTGTGGGGGTCTGTGTGGGGGTCTTTGGGGGTCTGTGGGGGACTGTGTGGGGGTCTTCGGGGGTCTATGGGGGTCTGCAGGGGTCTGTGGGGGTCTCCACTGGCTCTCCAACCTGCTGGCCAGCCCCTTCCGCCCTCAGCCCCTTTGGCCCTTGGGTTCGAGCCCAGCGGGCTCAGCTGCGTCCCGCCTCGAGGGGCCTCAGGCTGGCAGGCACAGAGGCAGGACGCGAGGACGCACTGCAGCGCAGTTTCCTGGATTCTGTTTGTGGCCCTTCGACCCGCAGCCCCTGGACGGGGCCCGCAGCCTCCTGGCCTCCCCTCCACCCCTGGCCTGAAACAGCAGCTCGACACTGCAGTGAGAAGCTCAGACAGGGGCTGGGAGGGGCGCGGTGGGGACGGGAGGGGAGGCGCGGGGGGGGGGGGGGGGCCGGGAGGGGCAGGTAAGCACGCGGCTGGCGGGGCCCCAGAGCCCCACCTACTGGCGCTGCCCCGTCTCACTGGCGTGTGGCCGTGAGGAGACGCTCCAAGGACACAGCCAGCTGTGGCCGAGTCCAGCCCCCCAGCCGAGAGCGGTCTCGGGGAGCTCGCTGGCTGGGGCTGGACACCGCAGGCCGGCAGACCGCGTCTCACGAGGAATTCTTGGCGAAGTGGCGTGGGGACGGGTTTCTTGCGTGACTCGCCCCCCACCGTGGCGTGATTCCTGGGCCCTGCAAGGCAGGAGGGGCAGGAGGGGCTCTTGACTCCGAGAGTGAAGTCCGGGCCGCGGCCCCAGGGAACAGCTTTCCTCCCAAGGTTTTTTTGGGAAACGAATGTTCTAAGCCTTCGAGTTGATGGATATTTTGGCCGCACGCAGGCACCGAAGTCAGCAAGATTGGGCCTCCTCGGGGTCGGCCGTGCCCGGCAGGGAGCAGGACGGGGGCTCCGGGGCCAGATGCTACATCACAGGCTTGGCAGGCGGGGGGAGGGGAGGGGCAGACGTCTCGGGAGGGCGCGCGGGGAGGACTCGCTCAGCCGCGCGTGTGCAGGGAACAGTGGGTGTTTCGGCTGGGCTGCGTGTTGACACGGAAGGGGCGTCTCCGGAGTCACAATCTGCCGCTCTGGCTCCGGTGACTGGCAGGGGGAGAAAGGTTCTGATCTGGAGGCGGCCCCACCGCGCACAGCACTGCGTGGGCGTGGAAAGGCGGCGTCTGGGGAGAACGGAGCCCAGGGTGTGCCCCGGGGAGGGCCGGGGCCTGCAGACACGGGGGCTGCGGCCTGATGGCGGCCTTTTCTGTGCCGCGGGTGAGGAGGGGCCCCTTGGTCAGGGCCAGAGGTGCTGGACTGTGCACGTGTATCGCCCACGCCCAAGAGTTTGTCCCAAGGAGCAAAGTTTACCAGTAAAAGAAAATTTAAAACAATACATGCACACACGTACATGCGCGCACACACGCACGCGTGCACACACACACGTGGCTGAGGCGACGGCCAGACGTGCCCTTGCTCGTGCCTCCCACACGCGGTTGCCCGCACACACCCATGCGTGCTGGGGTCACACTCCCTGCCGTGGGGCCACAGTTTCAGAGCAGCTGAGACGGCACCTGGCACATACGGGCGGCTCCGGGGATCGAACTTGTGGCCTCGTGTTTGTCAGGCAGATGCCCTGAGCCAGGGGCCACCCCGGGGCCATCGTCACCCCCAGCCGAATGCCGGAAACGTGGGCCTCACGAGGAGCCGTAGGGGCCAGCAGCCTCCCGCTCACAGGCCTCGGGTGGGCTCACCCAGACCGCAAGAGGCAGAGTGGGCCCCCTGAGCGGGTGGGGGGTCGGGCCAGACAGCCTCTCGCCCCGCTGGCCTTCCCGGGGACCGCCCTCCCTCCGGCCGCCTCAGGGCTCGGGCCTGCCCGGCAGGGGTGAAGCTCCCGCACCCGCGAGGGGGGCCTGAGCCTGGCCGGGGCCCCTGTGCTCCCGGGGGTCTGGGGCCGTGAACTGCCGCGTCTGGGAAGGAGCAAGCGTGTGGGACCCCCGGGGAGAACCCGGGAGACGCAGGGACAGGCAGCAGCACCTGGCGACCACGGCCCGGAGCTGTTTCAGGGGACCCGCAGGGGTAGGGAGGACCCGGCTGGCACCATAGGGAAGACGGGCATCCTGTCCTGCCAGCACTCGGCCGCGAGCCGCCCCAGGGCCAGCGGAGCTGGTGCCACAGAGCACGTGCAGACGAGGGTCTAACCGGGTCTGTGCCAGCACATCAGTGATGCCAGCAGCACCGCTCTCGTCCTTGTCTCGAGCCCCTGCTCCTGGGGTGGGAAAGAGAGGGAAGGGGAGGGAGACAGAGAGAGAGAGAGGGAGAGAAAAGGAGAGGGGGAGAGAGAGAGAGAGAGAGAGAGAGAGAGAGAGAGAGAGAGAGAGAGAGAGAGAAGGGGAGGGAGAGGAGGCGAGAGATAAAGGGAGAGAGAGGGAGAAAGTGGGATGGAGAGAGAAGGAGAGGGAGGGAGAGAGAAGAAAAGGAAAGGGGGAGAGAGAGACAGAGAGAGAAGGGGAGGGAGAAGAGGCGAGAGATGAAGAGAGAGAGAGAGAGGGAGAGAGAGAGGGAGGAAGTGGGAGGGAGAGAGAGAAGGGGAGGGAGGGAGGGAGGGAGGGAGGGAGGGGGAGGGAGGGCTGAGGCATGATTGGCAGGGCAGGGCTGGAGCAGGCCCTGAGCAGGGATCTGGGAGTAGTTCCAGCACCACCTGGTGTGGCCCGAATTCACACTAAATAAGGGAAATAAGCGAAGAAAGGCCCAGGCTCCCAAGGGTCTCTGCGGCCCCAGGCACAACCCCTGGAGGGTCTGGGTGAGGTCGGTGCTGACCGGGGCAGTCAGCAAACACTCCGTCCCGTGGTCACTGACGGTCAGTGAAGCACAGGGCAGGTGCAGGGACAGGAGGGGGGGTGGGGGTGGGGGGCGGCCTGCCCACGGGTGGTCCCCTGAGAGGAGGGAGAGGGGAGCAGGGCTGGGCAGGACCCAAGACCCCTACAGACAGACCCGGGGCCACGCTCAGCCGCCGGGAGGCACGTGGGTCCCCAGCTGGCCTCGGCCCCGGGAGGGAAGCCCGTTTGCCGTCCTGGCGGTCAGGGGAGGAGTGGCTGGTCAGGCCGGGCGGAGGGCTGGCCTCACGAGGGCACGCGTGGCCATCCAGCCCTGCCCACGGGGACATGGGCGGGCACAGAGACCGTCTCCAGCACGGCCGGCCCCCGGAGCAGGTGCTGCCCTCCGTGTCCCCTCCGCGGCCGCCTCTGCCGTGCCCGGGTCCAGCAGCCGAGCGGAGCCCCCCCTGCTCTTAGTTTAGGGCCAAGCCGTCTCCGTCCAGGCGGGAGTCGCGCCCACAGCCGGCAGCCCGGCGCTGAGTCCAGCAGGCCCCCCCTCCCCCCGCTCACCCGTGCCGTCCGCGTTCTGGCACTCCGGGATGGGAATGAATGTCCGGAATTAGGACCCCGAGGTGCAGCCGAGGCCCAAGGGCCCCACAAATCATCCCAGAAAGACCAAACTATGTCCCTGGCCTCTGGCCGCCAAAGAGCGTGAGCTCAGCGTACTTGAGAGGCGCGGGTTCCAGGAGCCGAAGGCAGAAGGCATGGCCCCATTTGAACCCGAGCCGCTGGGTCCCTGCAGCCGGCCCCCAGGCTGTCTGCCTCGGGGTGGGGGTGGGGGTGAGGGGGTCTGGCACCGCAGAAGCAGCCTGGGGGCAGCACCGTCAGCCTGGGGCAGCAGCCGCCTGCTTCTTTGGGACACAAAAGCACATTCTCAGCCCCCCGCCCCCCAGCCGGGGTCTGGGCATCTCCCAGGGAGGCGCAGGCTCTGGGGGTGACGTCCGGGGGGCTCCCCCCACCTCCAGGGATCCAAAGCCCCTTCCTCTGGACAGAGCCAGGCACCCGGCAGCCCTGCTGGCAGGACTTGTATGTTCTCACGTACCAGTTCACTCAGTGCTGGTTCGGCGATGCTGGGGGGCTCCTGCGAGAGGGTCAGTTACTCTGGGAGGGGCGTGGGGGCTGGGCCCGGGCCACGCCCGCCGAGCACGCACCCCACTCCCGGGACTGGCTTCGTTTCAACCCTCGCCGGCGTCCCGTGGATTCTGTGAAGTGAATCCCAGTTTGTGGATTTAGGAACAAAGCACCGAGCTGAGGCCACTGAGCACTTTGCCCGAGTCCACCACGACCAGTCATCATCCGAGCTTGGTCTGACTCTGAGTCCCGCTTCCTTCTGGCTGAAGCGGGAAGGAGCTGCCTGCAGTGAAAGCAGCAAAACCACGCCGTGACATGTGCGTCCCCGGGAGAGTCCGCAGGCGTCGACTGGACGAGATACACTTGGGCTGACACAGGCCCCAGCCGCGGCTGGACGTGGCCTGCCAGTGGACATGTCCGATGAGGCAGCCCTGACCGGCCGCGGCCCGGGCGCCCGGGAAAGCGCAGCCCGCAAAGGCCCCTGCTCCCCACCGGGGCGGCCCCGTGTCACAGGGTCTTAGTTCTCGACCTCATCACAAGAAAGAATTCCAGAACCGAGGCAGCGGGGCCGAGCGGGACGAGCTGCTCGCGTGAAGCAGGAGGGCACACTCGGGCACTCAGAGGCAGCAGCCGGTCCCGGCCCGGGCTCCCGGCTGTGTCAGGTCTGGAAACCAGGCCCGTTGGTCAGGCGCAGGGGCTGGTGGACAGGGGCGTCTCTGAGCGCTGCCCGTAGTTTGAACATCCTTGATCCCATCTGGGGTTGCCATGGCAACGGGGAACTGTCGGGTGAGTTTTAATCGTGTAAACGTGTTATTATTGGTATAAATGAGTGTGTGTGTGTGTGTGTGTGTGTGTGTGTGTGGAGGGGTGTCTCCTGTCTGTCCTTCATCTTGGACACATCTAGTTCCGACCAGTTTCCGTCCTAGCTTGTCGTGTTGGGGTCACACCCGGTGGTGCTCGGGGCTTCCTCCTGGCTCGGAGCCCCGGGATCCCCCCTGGTGGTGCTCAGGGGACCATCTGGGATCAAGCCCAAACCCCGGTCAGCTCCATGCAGGGCAAGTGTCCTGCCCACTGCACTGTCCCCCGGCCCCTGTCCTTGTTCCTGACTTCCTGTTTCCTGCCTCTGTGACCTCGTACCGTGGACGGCACCTGGGCCCGGGTGCAGGGGACGGACGACCCCGGGCGCGGGTGGGAGGCAGGTGTCCCGAGGACACTCCGGAGGCCGAGCGCGGGCTACAGGTCCTGGTAGGTGTGTGCGGATGTTCCCCTGAGGGAGTCCCGGCTGTGGGGTGTCTGGGCTCCGCAGGCCTCCACAGGGAGCACCCTCGGGAGAAGAGGGGGTGTCCGGGTTCTCACGCTCTCCAGGCCGCCGTCCACACACTGGCCCAGCCAGCCTAGGGTCCACCCGGGCGACTCGGGGAACTCACAGCCGTCCCCGGCTGAGAGGCAGTGGGACTCAGCAGGAAGCACCAGCTGTCCTGGGAGGGTTCAGGCAAACTCTGGGGGCGACGCCACAGAACTCTGGAGCCGTCTGCTCGACCCAGAGGGCTCAGACGCACGTAAGGAAGAACATACCAAGGCCTGACACGTAGGACGCTGACGGGAACGTCAACCTAGACGTGGGTCTGACGGTGCGGCCCCCAGAGCACTGGAACTGGAGTCCCGCCCCGAGCGAGCCTGGAGCTCTCAGTACGGGTCCCGTATCCCTGGGTTTCCCTGCGGGTTCCCCCGTGGCTGAGGCTTGTCCGAGCCTGTGGACGGCGGCCTTGGGCGTGGTGGCGGTTGGGTTCTGGAGGTTGTCAGCTGCCGGGTCCTGCTGGGGCGGGGAGGGAAACAGCCCGGCCCCTCCGAGCCGCCCCGGTGAAGACAGCCTTTTGCCAGATGCTTGATGTTGATTTAAACGACCCCGACACAAACGTTTGTCTCCTGCCTTCGTCCTTCCCGAGCGCCAAGCGCCAGGCCAAGAGGTATTTCAGAACACGTCCAAGGCTTTGGATCCGCCGGCAAAGTGACACTCAGGATCCCGCCCCCGGTGGCCTCGGTCTCCAGGCGGCAGCGCTGCTCTGTGCCCTGGGGCAGCGAGAACCGTGGGCGCTGACCCCCAGCTCTGCACGCGTGCGGTCCCGGGGCAGCTGGGTCTTTGTGCTGCGAGACGCAGGGCCGAGAGCAGAGTGATGCCCCGCCAGAGTCCCCGGGCCCGCGGGGGCACCCAGGGTGGGCGGGTGACCTTGTGTGTCCGCCTGAGGGCAAGCAAAGGGATTTCTGGTGGCGGCAAGTGAGAGCTGGTTCTGCCGCAAGGCCTTCTGCTGCTGTGTAGTGCCCGGAGACTCGGTGCCACCACAGACACGTCCCCTCACAGCCTGGTCAGTGCAGACTCATCTCTGCCAGTGTGGACACTGGTCAGGGCAGGTCTGGATCACGGTCAGTGCCTGCCGACGGACCCTGATCAAGGCCAGCATAAGGGTCCTGATCAATACCAGCCTAGAGCACCTGATCAGTGCCAGCACGTGGACCCTGAGCCAGGGCAAGCCAGGACCGTGCCAAGTCAGCTCTGCACAAACTCCCGACCAGCCGACTCTCACACAGGTGAGGACCCGTGTCTTGCCCGAGAGGGGTGGGCTTCTGTGTGTCCCCGAGCCTCCCGGGGGCCCTGCCCTTGTTACTCTTGTTACTCTTCAAGAACCAGGGCTGGGGCCGGAGTGTAGCACAGCAGGGAGGGCGTTTGCCTGGCACGCGGCTGACCTGGGTTCTATCCCCAGCATCCCACACGGCCCCCTGAGCACTGCCAGGAGTGATTCCCGAGTGCAGAGCCAGGAGTCAACCTGGAGCATCGCTGGGTGGGACCCCAAAAGTAGATTTTCCAAAGAAAAAGAGCCAGGGGTGTGGGCTGCTGCGGAGGTTGCTGGCGGCCAGTCTGCTCCCGCTGGGGTCCCCGGCCCTGGGGGACAGCTAGTGTGTGTCCACAGCCTGCTGGGCAGTGTGCAGCAGCAGGAGGACACGTGCCAGGGGCCGGAGGGACAGTGTCCAGGCTGAGAACTCCACGGACGGACCAGCATGAAGCCCCGGAAGCTTCTTCCAGCAAAGGATTCACTTGAGGGGAAACAAATCAAGCCCAGACCACCCCTCGGGTGGGTCATCAAACCACAGAATCCAGAGACTGGGCCGCGAGTCCCCAGGCCCCAGGGCAGGGTGGCACGGCCACGTGGAAGGGCTGGTGTGGCCGCGGAGAGTCAGGCCGTCCCGCCACCCCTCTCCCGTGCCTCTCCCTCTCCCGGAGACCTCCTGGATTCCAGCGGGGGCGCGCGTGAGGGCCGCGGGCTCCTCCGTCAGAGCCACAGTGTGGCCATCGGGGGTGGGTCCCTCGCGCGCGGGGCCTGTCCTGGCACCCCCCATCGGGCGGCTGTGATGCTCTGATCAGCACAGGTGCACGCAGCCCTTCACAGACCCCGGGGCTCCCGCACGGGCCGGGCGGGACCCGCTCGCGCCCACGGGGAGGGAGACGGGACTCGGGCTTTTCCTGAGACCAGGGGTCTGGGCCGGGCCGAGAGGCCCGGGGGAGGTTTGGAAGGCAGGAAAATTCAAGACCAACACTCACAGCCCCAGTAGACCCCCCTCCAACAAGGCCCGAGCTTAACTCGCGGTGCCTCCCTCTGGGTGACGAGGCTGCACCCCGGAGCTCGAGCCGATCTCCCCTGGAGGAAACTCCTCGGCCCCCACGGGAGACGCGGACTGCAGCTCCCGTGCCCTGTCCAGGCCCCGTCCTGCGCGGGAAGCCGGAGGGACAGCTGGTGGCTGCGCTCGATGGCCCAGGGGCACCCGGCCCTTCGGAGCCTCTGTCCTCTCCCGGACAGCACGGGGGGCAGGAGCCTCGGTCTGTCCCTCCCCAGGAGACGGGTGCAGCATCGGGCCAGAGCCGGGCGGTTGGGGCCCCATCACGGGGCTCTGGGTACCGGAGGGGTTTGCTAGTGAGCCGTGGGGTCTGAAACCCTTGCAGAACCTTTGTGGTCTCTGTTTTCACCGTCTGTAAAAAGTACAGGACACGGGGTTCAGCCTTGGGCCGGCACCACTGAAACTGCATGCTGGGAGTACTGCCAGTGTGTAGCCTGGCCTCCTCCTGGCTCCCTGGGGAACCCACGGCCAGGCAGAGGAGCAGCCCCCCCCCCCAGTACACAGAAGGGTGAAGCAGATACTCCAGGGACACCGGGCAGGAGGGAGCGGCCCAAGCAGCTCGCTGGCATGACTGGGCGCATTCCTGGTTCTGTGGACAGCTGGACAGCTGTCCGCTCTGCCCCCGCCTCCCGACGGCCAGCACACCCTCCCCCCCGCCTCTTGACGGCCAGCACACCCTCCCCCCCGCCTCTTGACGGCCAGCACACCCTCCCCCCCGCCTCTTGACGGCCAGCACACCCTCCCCCTCGCCTCCCGACGGCCAGCACGCCCTCCCCCCGCCTCCCGACGGCCAGCACACCCTCCCCCTTGCCTCCCGACAGCCAGCACGCCCTCCCCCCGCCTCCCTACAGCCAGCACACCCTCCCCCCGCCTCCCGACGGCCAGCACACCCTCCGCCTCTCTGTGTCCCGGACAGAGGAGGCCGAGACATCTTCCTTGCTACTCGGACCCTTTTCCTCCTGCTCTGTGGAATCCTTTCAGACCCAGACTCAGGCCCGGGGTGGGTTTATCTGGAGGCTGGGGCTCGGGCCACGCCTGGTGGGGCTACTCCAGGCTCTGTGCTCCAGGCTGCGCCTCGCGCCCATGCTGCCGTCCAGGGGGCCCTGACGGGAGGCTTCTCTGGCCCCGGCCCCCGGGCCGGCCTGCCCGGGCCGAGCCTGCACTCCCGGGAGCCGGCCTTGTGGCGGCTGCATTGGAGACCCCACGGGACGGGCTGGGGGACACGCCCTGTTTGTGCCGTCGCCTGAGACAAGCCACAGCCTGAGTCCAGCTAGCAAAAGAGTAACTGCAACGCAGGCGGGCAGGACAGGGACGTCCCTCGCCTGCACACAGTAGGGCTGGGTCCCACCCCAGGCACCCCTCTGGGCCCTGAGCCGGGCCAGCGTGCGCCCGAGTCCTCAGAGCAGCCTGGGCGGGGACCTACCTGGCGGGGTTGAGAGAGCCCAGGACTGGAGGAGGCGCTGCTGATCGCAGGCTTCTGGAAGCATCTCTGGTGAGGGGGCAGGGCCCGAGGACTGCGGAGCCTGGCGGAGCAGGGCAGAGGCGGGCAACGAATGAGCCGGGTCCTCCCTGGGCCGTACACGGCCGCTGCCCGGCCCCCTCCCCACTGCCCTGTCCTGCCAAGGCCACTGGCATCCCCGCTTCCCGGCCCCTGCTGGCAGCCTGGCTCCAGCCCCCTGCAGGGCAGTGCTCGGGCCGTCCCCTGCGCCCTGGACGCCGAGCAGGGCTCTGCCCTCCTGAGTGGGCCGCAGCGTCCTGCTCCCGGCCTCACCTGGGGGCTGGAAGGAACGTTCTGGTTCCGGGCCCCATCACGGCCCCCCATTACAGTGGAGGGAAGAGAGGTGGAGTCAGGGGAGCCCCTGGCCAGCCCACCTGCACACCTGGCAGAGGCCCCGTGAGTGTTGATTGGTGCCCACGGCCAGGCTGGCGTCCCTGAGATTTCGGTCACTCGGGCCGTACAGAAGGGGTCGTGGCATTTGGATCTGACTCACCAGCACCCGTGAGCGAAGAGGCGGCAGACGGGGACATGCAGCCTCTGCCCGCGCTTCCTTAACCGTGACTCATCCAGGCTTGCACCGGGACCCCCGGGAGCCGCACCCACCATGTTCAGGCCCCGGAAGCAGCCAGGGCTGCAGCAAGCGCCTCCCTGAACCGACTTTCTAGGAGCAAGAGGCCATTCAGCCTCGGCCCTGCGCCCGGGCCCCTCACAGGAGCCACTGGGCCGGGCCAGGGCCTTCCTGGTGCAGAGAGACACACATTCATTTTTTAAAAAACCTTCTTAATTTCTGTTCGATAGCAGTGGATGGTGCCCCAGGGACCGCGTGCGCCAGGCGGGACGCGGGGAGGAAATCCGCGCGCGCCACTTTCTGTTAATTAATGATAGTGTTGCCAAGTGTTTATAGGAAACCAATTTTGCCGGGGCCACCAAGGAGATGTGTGCGCAGGAGAAACATTTCAATTTAGGGAAACTGTCCCACAAAGCCCCACGTCAAATCCGAGCAGGTGAGCGTTGGCTGAGCAACTCGGGCGCTTCTGGCGTTGGCACGGGGTGACGCAGCGGGTACAGCCGGACCCCCGTGAGCCCCACAAGGAGCCCACCAGCTCCCGGGCTGGAGGGGCCGCAGAGCTCCCCAGGGGCCAGGACTCCGGGCTGGCGAGGGCCCGGCGCGGGAGTCCGGCCGCCAGTGCCCAGGCTTGGGGCTCTCAGAGCGCCCTGGGCACTGACCGCCAGGCAGCGGGCACGGAGCCGTTGGGGGGCGCACACGGGGCACACTGAGGAGCACTCAGGCATCCTCCAATGCCCTGGCCATGCCCGGCCCTGCCCAAGGACGATGAGGCAGGCCGTGACTGGAAGTGACGGCAGGGAAGCCGCCTCTCCGCCTCCACAGCATCCGCGGGGTCTGCTGGCACCCCCTGACCCAGGGCCACACACGGGCCTGCGCTGACGCCAACCCCAGCAGCACAGGGTGGGCAGCGTCCCGGGAGCCACCTCGGCGGGGGCTGGTGGGACGTGTGGCGGTGGGTCTCACATGGCCCCTGGGGAGGGGGCGAGGCCAGGGGGCTGTGGGGACGGCAGGGGGCCACGGCAGAGACAAGACACGGAACCACGTGTGCGGACAGAATGGACGTGATGGAGATGCCCGGGGGAGGCCAGGGGTGTCGGGACAGGCAGTGCCCGGGGGAAGGGGCAGTTACAGCGGCATAGACGGGGCAGAAGGCCCCGCAATACAGATTACATGACAGGACATGGGCGGCTCCTGTGGCAGGGAGGTCACTGCATGATAGGACACACGCTATTAGAGCACAGTCCCTGGGGAGGGTGTCCTAGGTGTGACTCAATACACACACACACAGATGCAGAGATATCCCCGTGGGGGCGGGTCCTACGCGACGTGGTGTGTGATATGTATCCCCGTGGGCATGGTTCGAACATGGTGTGACATGTGATGTGTATCCCCGTGAGGGCGGGTCCCACGTGTGTGACACGTGATGTGTATCCCTGTGGGGGCGGGTCCCACGTGTGTGACATGTGATGTGTATCCCTGTGGGGGCGGGTCCCACGTGTGTGACATGTGATGGGTATCCCCGTGGGGGCGGGTCCCACGTGTGTGACGTGTGCTATCACACCGCCTTCTGTGGAAGGTTGTTCCTGTCTTTCTACCCTTCCGGGTCCCTGAACAGTTTGCGGGAACCTGACTTCTGTCTGACACGCATTCAGGAGGGAGATGGAGTCACCTGAAGGCCTTCCCTGGGAATTCCAGAGTCACCCTGGGTGACAGGGCCAGAAGGATACGCTGTTGTCACCCAGACCTTGGTGGAGACTCGAGGGCCCGGGAGTGAGCACTGCAGGGAGCCCAGAGGCCGTGGGCACTCGGGCCCGGCGGAGATGGGGTCGCAGGCCCCGGGGACTGGCAGAGGCTGGGCCCCTGGGCCTGGGGCGCAGGGGCGGCTGGGGCTGCCGCAGCTTCTTTGGGCCGCGGGGACGCTCAGGTGCTTCCGTAGGAACAGACGGCGCCAGCGCGGGCACAGCCGTGATGTCGGGCTGGACGGGCGCCTGTGCGAGACCCTCCCGCCGGCTCTGCCCGAGGAGAAACCTGCAGGTGGGGACAATGGCCCGGGCAGGGCCTCGCGGCCCCCCTCGCCACAGGCTCGCGCCCGTCTCCCCGCCCTCCCCAGGACCGGCCCACGCACGGCCCTTCCCGCCCGCCCGCTGACAGGGCCGGGGAGGCGCAGGCGGGAGGAGACCCTCCCTGCAGGGACCCCCGCTCTGAGCGGAGGCACCTGACGCCTCCTCCTCTCCCCTTCGCCAGGGCTTGGGGCTGTGCCCGGGCGCCTGCCCTGACCCAGACCACACAGCCCCGCTTCCCCGCCGCCCCCCGCCCGCTCCCAGGCTTCCTCTCAGGGTCAGTCACTCCCCTGTCCACCCCACGGGAGCAGCTCTCACGCCCCGGGCCAGGCAGAACTCATTTCTGAGCCCGCAGCGCGGGGATGTGGGCTGGCGACAGCTCCACTGGGTCCCGCCCGGTGGCGCCGTGCTGGGTGCAGGGACGTGGTCTCGAGAGAGCAGCTGGTGCCTCTCACGGCAGCACCCCGCAGGCCTGTGCTTCCTGGGCTCCGGGCACCCCCGGCCCACCACGCCGGGGCCCAGGGCAGAAAGGGGGCTCGCCCCTCCCTCCTCCTGCGGGCTCTGGGCTCTCCGGCTCAGGACACGCCCAGAGAGGGAGCAGGCACCGGGCGCCTGTCACCCTGCCCCGAGTGCTGAGACTCCAGCACGGAGAAGGGGCAGCAGAGGGACCCCCCAGCCCAGGGCGCCCCCTGCTGCTGTCTGCACCCGTGCCAGCCTGGCTTCCGGAAGAGTCTGCACCCCCAGGCTTGCGGTCGGCCTCTGCCCCTCTAGCCGAGAGAGACCACAGTGGCCAGGGGCAGCCCTGCCCGCCCCGTGGCACTGTCCAGTCTCTGCACAAGGGTCTCTCCTGCAGGTCCCCTCTCCGGGGGCAGGGTCAGTCCTCATGCCAGAGCCCCGCCCAGATTGCTCCTGCCAGTCCCGGGTCAGATGAGCCTTCGCAGGAACCGAGCCAGCCCGCACTAGCCCGTCACCGGCCGCCGCCGTGTGGCCGAGGCAGCGGGGACAGCTGAGGCCCCGCCCCTCCCTCCCCGGACTGCGCTTCTCGGGCACTGGGAGTGGGACCGTGTCCCCTGCACGGCCTGGACCATCCCAGCCGCTCTCGGCACCCCCTCCCCCCGCGCGGGCTCCGCTGAGCCGGAGGCCAGTGATGGGCACCTCAGGGGTAGGACCTCTCAGGGCGGCCTGCGGGGCTGGCTGAGGGCGAGGGAGGGAGGCCCCGTCGCCAGCAGGAGCCGAGCAGGTGGCGCTCATGCCCGCGCCCGTCTGCCTCCTCTCTCCGAGACCATCTGTGCGCCATCAGGAGCCTGCTCGGGCGGCAGGTGGGGGCGGCCTGGCGAGGCCTGTGGTGTTTCCCTGCCAGGCTCCGCATGCCCGCCACACCCCGGAGCCAGAGCCCCGCAGAGGGGCCCGGCTCCTCCGTCAGCTGGAGCCAAAAGGAACAATGGGCTCGGAGGGGTGTATGCATGTCTGTGTGCACGTGTCTGTGTGCATGTGTGTGCATGTGTGTGCCCACGTGTGTATGCGCCTGCACGCATGTGTTTGCATGTGTGCATGTGTGTATGTGTGAGCATGTGTGTGCACATGCGTGTGCATGCGTATGTATGCACGAGCGTGTGTGTGCATGTGCGTGTGTGTGTTCACTGTTTATGTAAGGTCTTTAATCCCTCCACTTCCTCTTCTCGAGTGGGCACCTGGTTCTCAGGCCTCGTTGTATCACCTGGCCTTTCCCTTGCTCACTCCACACTTCCCCGTTTCCAGCTCATTGGCCAAGTCCCAGGGCCCCGCGTCAATGCAGGAGGGGCTGTAGGGGTCTGCCTGCCGCAGGCCACACTGACCACAGAGAGGGGCCAGGCCCTGGCACGGTGAGGTCAGGCGCAGGTGGCCAGTTCCCGGGAATGCAAGGGACTGTGGGGCCAAGAGTAAGGAAGAGACCTGACTCTCACCGTCCAGTAAGGAAGGGACACGGCTCCCACCGTCCAGTGAGGAAGGGGCCCGGCTCTCACCGTCCAGTGAGGAAGGGGCCCGGCTCTCACCGTCCAGTGAGGAAGGGACCCGTTTCTCACCGTCCAGTTGCAGGACGCAGAGCCCAGAACAATGTGCCAACCCACAAGCCTGCACAGGTCCAAGTGGCGGGAACCAGGATGCCCGGCTCAGGCCTGGGGGCGTTGAGCAAGGCCAGTCCACACTCACTCCCAGCCCTGGTCCTGCAGCGTCAAGGTCACAGGCAAGGTCGTGTCCTGGGGTGGGCAGAGTACCAGAGTGCCTCTCACTCGCTGAGCACACGCACTTGCGGGCACCGTGGTCAGCACCGTCTCTGCTTCCCACCGAGGGTCTCTAACGACAGGCAGGAGCAAAGTGACGCTCCCCTGGTGGACCACTACGCGGGCACAGAGAGGACCCTGCCTTGCCATGGGGAGAGGGCACGGAGGCCGCCCCTCGGGCTGGACAATGGCCCTGGGACTGTGTGGATGGGAAAGAGACCAAGACCGAGACCGAGACCAGGGTCCAGCCGAGGGGCAGGAATCCGCAAGGCAGGACCAGAGCAGATCGTGGGCGGGGCTGCGAGCTGTGGGAGCAGGATGCGCCAATCAGCAGAGAGCAGTGAGACTGTGAGGCGGGACCTGGGAGCAGGATGCTCCAATCAGCAAAGAGCAGCGAGACTGTAAGGCGGGGCTTCAGCCGGGAGTGGGCGGGGCTGCGAGCAGGATGCTCCAATCAGCACAGAGCGGCCAGCATCTCGGCGTCCCTGGTTGCTCAGCGCTGCCCCACGGGAGAACGGAGCACGAACACTGGAGTTGGCTGGGGGGGGGGTGTCTGGGGGCCCCGACAAGTCATTCTCTGTCGGGTGCTGGGTGTTACTGGACTGGAAAGGGGTCGGGAGAGTGGGAAGAGGATGACCGAGGGCAGTGGGTGACACCTTTCCCAGGCCTGGCTGGAGGCCCAAGGAGCGGATGGACAGTGTCCTGCGAGACTAGGACCGAGGGTCGCGGGCTGGACCTTGCCGAGAGGCCTGGAAATGGCCCAGGAACGGCTGCAGAAGAGCTGGGTGGGCGGGCAGGTGCGGAACCGTGGCCAGGCCTGGGGTCAGCGGGCGGCAAGTCTCCGCTGACCTCCCACGTGCTCCGTGCAGACCCAGAGCCCGAGGCCAGGGCCGTGAGCAGGCCGGCACCGAGGGAGGGGCCGCAGGACAGGCAGGCCGTGGTCAGGCGGCCAGCAGCCAAGGGGCAGTGTGCTGGGCCTGCCTGGCCGAGCAGTGCCCGGCCTAGGGGCCAGCAGAATCAGCCGAGGGTGTCTGCACCTCTGTGCCTGGGGCTCCCAGTTAGCGTGTGGGGTGCAGAGTCACCCGTCCTGAGGGCAGGTGATGCTTTTCGGAAGGGAGGTGGCTGAGAGCGCTTGGGCACAGCAGAGGGGGCTGGTGGAGAGGGGGCAGTCTTGGCGCCTGGGTGTGGCCCCGGCCCCCGAGCTAGGAGCAGCTGCGTGGGGTGGCGCGAGGGGGAGGTCAGGGGCGGCTGGAATCCCACAGGGCCGTGTCCGGGCTGCTGTGAAGCAGACTTTGCAAACGGATCTTTGTGCCCTTGGTTCTGCCCCGCTGGCCAGCACGAGCTGAACGTGCCCCGGTGGGGAGGTGGTCTGTCCCCGCCCCACGGGGAGAGGCCCATCTGCGAATGGCCCTCCAAGAGGGGCCGAGGGCGCAGTCGGCTGGGAGTGGGGGTTTCTTCTTCTTCTTCTTTGCCATATGCGCTGAGACGCTCCAAAAAGGAAACAGCTTAATCCAGGAACGTGAAAAGAAGGGTGACATTCTGCACCGCGAATCGCGAAGCCGCGCAGCACCAGCTATTTCCGGGTGTGTGCGGTAGTTCTTGGTTCCAGACTTCTAGTTCCTGACAACACCAGCCCGGAGCCGCCTCGCATGTGGTAACGCCTGAGGCAGGGCTGCCTCGCACGGCTCCTGCGTGGGCTCGGCCGGGCCTACAGACCTCCAGGAAAGATCCCCCACCCCCCCATGCCACCCACACACACATCACACACACATGCACACATGCACACAAGCACACGGAAACACGCACACATGCACACGAACACACAGACGTATATGCACATGCACACACATGCATACATATGCACACACATGCACATGCACACACAGAGGCACACAGACACACATGCACACACACACGGACATGCACACAATCACGCACACACGTACACGCACATGCGCACACACACATGCACACACACACAGGCATGGCTGATCGTCCCCCAGCTGATCTGCCCTCCCTAAGCTTTGCACCCCCAGGGGTCTCGCCCCCACTTCCTCTGTGGCACCTCTGGCCTCCCTCCTGCCCAGGGCTGCTGGGGAGCACAGTCGGTGAGTCAGGCCTGTTCATTTATTGTTGCACCCTCAACCCCGTCCTGTGGCATCCAACACAATCTGTACTTTGGGGTGCTCAAGAGGTGTTAAGTAAAATTGTTCTAGAAGGACAGTTTAGAGTTAACATAAGCCTGCCCCTTTCTTACTGAACTCAACACTGGGAACTCAGCTGTTTGCAGAAACGACATGCCCCAGACCAGCAGTCCAAGCTGGCTGCACGCTCCCCTTAAATGCTGGAGACGTGCTCTGATCACACCCGGGAAGGCAGACACCTCTAAAACTGCCAGTGCACAATTTGGCTCAGCAGCATTGTCCAAATTCTATGGAATCCCAATGTTCGAAATGAAGAAAGATATTGCTTTTAGTCTCAGCAACGAGGTGAAGGGGTGAAAGCGTTTTACAATATTCATGGTTAGCTCAGCAGAGATGTCAATAAATCATTGCCAAAGCTCCGTGATAATTGGAGATTGCTTTGTGTGTGCACCTTTTGGTAAGGAAATATATTTTTTTTAAAGAACCTCCTGACTGTAGAGAGCAATATGATGAATGCCGTAAAGCACCGAGATATTAGGATAAGTGTTTGGAGAAGGCCGAAGTCTCTCGCATGCTGAATATTTAAACATGGCCAGCCCATCAGCCGCAAATCCTAAAGGCTACCGGGGACTGGCCAGAACAAAGAAGACTTGAGCAGCGTACTGTGCTAATGCCAACTTAGGAAGGGACGGGTCACTGCAGGGTGACAGATCACGTCTGTTTGAGGGAGATGCACTTGGCAACTGTTTCAGGGTTAACCCCCAAGCATCCCTTGAGATGCTGGCATGGGGCACCACAGAGAAGCCGCAATAACATTCCAGCTTTGGGGGAGACCAGCGGGAGGAACTCAGAGGAAGCACGGACTGTCAGAGACATTTCAGGGACACCCCCTGCCACTTTGTGACTGCGGGAGATCAGCGTCGGAGAGGAGACACTGACGGGGTGGCTGGGCCAGGCAGCTGGACCCCGGTGACGTTTTGGACAGGCCAATGCCCAGAACACAGAGACACACCGGGGGACCCCTCTGGCTCCGTCCCCGTGATCTTAGGGGCTGGCTCTCTGAGTTCAGTGCGGGGAAGGAGGGAGGAGACGCGGGAGGAGAGGAGGCCCGGGCAGCACAAGTGGGGTTGGGAAGCCCTGGCTCACTGCGTCTCGCTGGGCAGTGCCGCACCAGGGCCCGGACCCCTGCCTTCGCTTCTGCCTCGTCCTCCACCAGGCCCTGCTTGCCGCCATAAAAACATGCCAGCTCTAGGATTTCGAAACGCAGCCGGAAATTCTCTTAGAGAGGCACTAAAGGCGGGGGCTAGGCAGACGCAGGCAGGCCGGACACCGCCACGATGTTCCTCGGCCCAAGAGCACCCTGGTGGAGGGCGAAGCGTCCCTTGAGATGGTGCGTGACTCCCGCAGCCCCCCTGTGGCCCTCGGCCTGAGCAAGTCCTGTGGTTCCCACTCACCCACCCGCAGCCCGTGCCCGGCCCTGCCCAGGGCGTGAGCTGCCTGCCTGTGATTCTGCCCCAGACAAGGGAACCATTTCTTCCTCCCTGCGTCCCCCGCTCCCCCGAGAGCGGGTGATATTTCACCATTGGAAATCTCCCGCCGGGGAGTTCCAGGAACAGGGCCGGGGTGGTGGGCAGCCACGCCGGGCGCGCGCCAGCTGTCACCACCCTGCTGATGTCCTGCACGCTGGCCCAGCAGAGGCAGCGTGCTCATTACAGGCTGCCGGCCCGTATTTGTAACGTGTGACAGCTTTTTATGAAACACTGTCAAGGGTAATCCATCACCGCGTAACCTTTGCATTATGTGTGGAGACTGTTCTTAAACATCGCCAGAAACGAACCTCGGGGATGACGCTGCCTTCCGAGCAGGGGGTGATCAAAGGTTCTGGCGAGGAAAATGAGGCCGGGCAGGTGGGTGCCTTGGGGTCCGGCACAAGTGCCTGAACAAGAAGAGGCTGTTTTCTGCCCGCTGCAGCTGCGCACAGCACAAGTGTGTGAGACAGTCAGGGGACTCTGTATTTCTCGATGCTTTTCAAAAATAAAAAGGGGGGTGTCGGCCAAGGGCTGCTAAAGGTCCAACTGCCCCGGGGACCTGCAAGCTTTGTAATAACGTTTTCTCTGGAGGCATTTTGGGAAATGAAAGCACACGGGACCACTGCAGTGAGTTTCAGACGCCAATGGCTGACTCGGTTCTCTGTGAATCACCAGAGCTGGGATTTGACACGTACTACAGAGTATGAAGAAAGGAGAGCTTGTAAGTCTCATCGTTTTTGTCTAAATCCAGATAAGATCCCTTTGATGAGCCTAGTGTTGCCTCTTTAAGGGGGAAGCTTAGAGGTGAGAGGCACACGGAAATGATCCTTCTTTGTCTCCCTTAATTAGAACAGAGCTCACCGGCAGATCTTGCTGAAGCCGGGAGAAAATCCAAACCATAATTCACACCTGTCAGGTCAGCAGAAAAGGGTGCAGGGTCCGAGATGACCCAAGGGCCAGCCCCAGTGACCAGCAGGGGAGACAACAGCTTCAGCGGGAAACATCCGCAGGAGACACGGCCCCAGTGTGAGGAAATCAAGCCAGCGCAGTCTCGATCGCGGGGCTGACTTTACGGATGTCCTGGTCCAGGGGAAATCTATCAATCACACACCCGCCTGCTGATGCGGGCTCTAATTAATAAGTGCTATTATATGCGGAGTGATGACATTTAGCATTAATGAATGCCTCCGAATCTCCTGGTCATTAATGTTTCATAGCAGGAGGCGAGGACTGGGGCCCGCCAGGAATTCTCTCTGCCCTGGCCCCAAGGGCACTGGGGCACAGGAGGTGGCTGGAGGGGACTCAGGACCCTTTCACTCCCCGCTTCTGCACTTCCTCCTGAGAGAAAAGGCCGGTGGGGCTTGTCCTTGGAACAGGCGCCTGGTAGTGTGGCCGGGTTCAAGTCTGGGCAGGAAGCCTTTCCCTGGACAGACTCTGGGGAATCTGGGCACAGGTGCCGAGCAGAGCTCTGCGGAGTAGAAATTCCAGGAGCGGGTCCCGGGAGGCGTGGAGAGAAGTGTGTCCGGTCTGGGGCCGAGGCGGTCTTGGCAAGGCGCGGGAAGAGCCAGGAGGAGGGCACGAGGGCTGTGCCAGGCCCGGCCCCAAGGGCGCTCCACACCCCCGAGGTCGCTGACCCATCCGAGGGATCCGCTTGGCCAAGTGACAGCGCGGAGACTGGGGTGGGGGGTGCTGGCGCCTGGGGGGGGGGATCGGTGCAGGAGGGAGTGGAGAGGAGGGAGGCGCGCGGGAGGTGGCGGGAGGGGGGGAGGTGGAGCCGCCAGGCGGGGATATAAAGGGCCGGGCCGGGCTGCTGCGAGAGGTAGGGGGGCGCGGGGGAGGGACAGTTGGAGAAAAGTCGGGGCAAGTCGGGGTGGACGCGGGGGTCCGCAGGCGCGCGGGGCGCGGGGTCCGCGGGGCGCGGGCGCGGGGGCGCGGGGGTCCGCAGGCGCGCGCCAGCCGGCGGGGGGCGCGGGCGCGGGGAGCGCGGGGGGCGCGGGGGTCCGCGGGCGCGCGGGGCCCGGGCGCGCGGGCGCGGGGGGCGCGGGCGCGGGCGCGGGGTCCGGGCGCGCGCAGCCGTTGGGGGGCGCGGGGCCAGCGCATTGTGTCTGGCGGCGCGGGGCGCGCGGATGGCGCCGCGGGCGCTGGTCACGGCGCTCAGCCTGGGCCTCGGCCTCTGCTCGCTGGCGCTGCTGCTCACGGCCATCTGCACCGACCACTGGTACGAGACGGACCCGCGGCGCCACAAGGAGCGCTGCGAGCGCAGCCGCGCGGGCCGCGAGCCCCCGGACCAGCGGAGCCGCCTGATGCCGCTGTCGCACCTGCCGCTGCGGGACGCGCCGCCCCCGGGCCGCCGCCGCCCGCCGGGGGACCCCGAGGCGTGGCGCGCGCTGCTGGGGCTCGGCGGGCTGGACGCGGCGTGCGGGCGGCCGCTCTTCGCCACCTACGCCGGCCTCTGGAGGAAGTGCTACTTCCTGGGCATCGACCGCGACCTGGACGCGCTGGTCCTGCAAGGTGAGCCCGGCCCCGGCTCCCCGCGCGCTCGGCCCGCGGCGCCTCCCCCTGCGCCGGCCTCTCCTCGCCTCTGCCCCCGTCGGCCAGGGGCGTGCGTGTGTGTGCGCGTGTGTGCGCGTGTGTATGTGCGCGCGTGTGTGTGTGTGTGTGTGCGCGCGCGTGCATGTCCCCTGATGCCAGGATCCCGCGGGTCACACCAGCCCCTGCTTTCTAGAAACGCCGGAAAGTGGCACACTCCCGGAAAGGGGGCGCAGAGGTGACCCCAGGCGCAGGGGTGCGGGGTGCAGGGGGGCCGAGGGGCGGGCAGAGGGGGCCTCCCAGCCCACCCCGAGCGTCCCGGGCGCCCCAAGCCCCGCGCGCCCTCCCCGGAGCGGCGGGGTCGTGGGCCGCTGCCCGGGCGCCCCGGCACAGAGCTGGTCCCTCCGTTCCTGTGAAAGCATCCTTGGTGACATTCCCACTGGCGACGCTTCTTGCCAACTTTCAGAACTCTGCCCTGAACGTGAAGTCTTTTCTCCGAGATGAGTAAAAACGCTTCATTCCCTTGGATTCATTCTTGCACACAGAGAGGGAGTGGGGCGGGGGAGTCCTACACGCTCCTTGGAGGAGCTGTGGGGAGCGGAGGGCGCAGCTGCACGTCTGGGCCAGGCTGTGCCGGAACGAGGGCGGCAGCGGGTTAGGAACGCTGGGCCTGCGGGCTGGCTGGTGGCAGGTTTCACCGCTCAGACATGTCAACTTGCTCCTCCCGGGGCTCGCCGGGCTGGGCACTGCCCTCTGAAATCTGGAGCTGGGTGGAAGGCCAGAGGCTGTGGGGGCGGGGAGGGGCAGATCCAGTCTGCTCGGCGAAGTGCTCCTTTCTCGTCTGGCAAACTCTTCCCAGGCTGGCTTCCTCCTCCCGAGGCTGCTGCGTAATTAGCCGGGATGGTGCCTCGTGCAGGGACTCTTGGTGAAAGCTGAATCTGGAAGCTCAGTTCTGGAGCTCGTCTAGCCGAGGCGGTTTTGAAAGCTAAGCAGTGTGGTGTGCCTTCGGAGTGAGAGACTGCCTTCCCTGCACTTTCTCTGCCGTTCACTCGCTGCTGGCGTCTAAGCTGCCCGAATCCGCCCGGCGGGCGTCACCCCCAAGTGGAAGAGTGCCACAGCTGCCCCCGAGGCGGAAGCGCCCTGGCCAGCCCAGTGCCCGGCTGCTGGCCGCTGCGGGCTCGAGCAGACCCGGGAAGATGCTGGAGCCAGGAGCCTTGGAGTCTTGTGGACGATGGCTCACGGCCCAGTGGCTCCTTGAGACAGAATTTGCAAACTATTTAGAAAGAAGCATGGCACTGTCCCAGCCCAGAGCTTTCGGTGCAAACCGCCTCAGAGGTGTGAGATCCAAGGCGTGTTCTCCTCCTGCCCAACGTACGGAGTTCGAGAGAGAGGGAGAGGGAGAGGGGGAGGGAGAGAGAGAGAGAGAGAGAGAGAGAGAGAGAGAGAGAGAGAGAGAGAGAGAGAGACAGAGAGAGAGACAGAGAGAGAGACAGAGACAGAGAGAGAGACAGAGAGAGAGACAGAGAGACAGAGACAGAGACAGAGAGACAGAGAGACAGAGAGAGAGAGAGGGAGAGGGAGAGAGACAGAGAGAGACAGAGAGAGACACAGAGACACAGAAAGAGTGTGTGTGTGTTCTGGCTGTAACCAGAAGACCCAGCCTGCCCCATTATCCTGAGAGACCCCCATGAGCTGGTGCGGGCCGGCTCTGAGCTACCAGGGAGGCTAGCCCTCTCAGCGAATATTCTGGCCTCAGCATCCACAAAAGTTGCCATAATAACACTGTGCATCTAACTTCCCAGGGAGTTAATGAGCTGACATTAAGATGAAGGTTTGGAGAAAATGACAGATATTGCTACATTGTAGGATAATTAGTTGTTGTTTGGGAGACGGGCAGAAACGCCTCAAGTTCCTTCACCAGGCTGCTGACTTCCCTCCGCCAGTGGCATTGATTTTCCGGGAATTTCTGTCCCTGTGTAGTGAACGGGCCCAATGAACAGCTTTAAACTGTCCAGGGTTCTGTGGACTGTTTGAGCTGATTCCAGTGTTGTCTGGGGTAAACATTAATTTTTTTTTTTGCCTCTGAGATTGGTGGTTGTGGTCTCAACTTCATAAACGGTCCATCTACAAGTAGGAGTCAACACCTCTAATTAAAAAGCATAGACCATCGGGGTGCCGTGTTCCTCTTTTCCATCTTTTCTCTGAGTTGCTGTATGAATCCTGACACTGTGTAATGCTAGAAATGAGGAAAAGCCAGCTCAGATGGGGAGGGGAGGGGCAGGAAGGGAGCAAGAGCTGTCTGGCAGATTCAGTGAGCTTGAGGAGAAAGGAGGTCAGCCCGGCAGCCTGTGGATCCTGTGGGCACAGCCAGGGGCAGAGGGCAGCGGGGTCAGGAGGAAGACGCTCTCACTGTGGAGCTGCTCACCGTCCCTGGGAGGGGGCCACGCAAGGGTCCCTGAGCTCATGGGGGCAATCAGAGCACTCGTGTGCCCAGTGGGAGACACACTGAGAAATTAAACCTGCGAGTTCATCTGCTTTAGAGAGATCCCGTGGTCCAGAGAAGCGTGGGTGTCTGGGGGGGGGGTACAGGGAAAAGACTCCGATTTTGACTCTCCCTTAGATTCGGGTTCTAGTTCCCCCTTGGGGGCTTGCCCAGGAGGACGCTGCGAGGCTAGGCCATACCTCCGAGGGTCTCCGACGAGAAAAGTGGCAGGGCCCTTGGAAACCATCAAAAGCCCCGGCTAGAGTGCGGGGCGTCTCTCATCTGACTGCCAGAGCCCTTCCCTCAGCCCAGCGCCAGCACAACCTTTCCCCGCAGCTCAATCTGTCACCCTCGCCATATTTGGCTGTTGTTTTTGTTTTTTTTGGAGGGGGGGCTACATCTGGTGGTGCTCAGAGGCTCCTCCTGGCTCTGCACTCAGGAATCACTCCTGGAGGGGCTCAGGGCACCATATGGGAGGCCGGGGACCGAGCCCAGCTTGGCTAAGTGCAAGGCCAGTGCCCTCCCCCCCGTGCTGTCGCTCCAGCCCCACGAGTCCACACGGACCCATCCTGCTGCAGCCCTGGGGTCCTGCGGGCAGCCTCGAGGTGCTGGCGGGAGCAGGTTCTCAGTGTCCCTGTCTGTGGCTTACCCACCAGGCCCAGGGTCCGAGGGAGACTCCAGCCCTGTGGCTCTCGGCTTCGGGCTTGGCCAGTGTCCGTTTCTCTTCCTGGATGTTCTTGTGGCCAGCTGCTTGTGTGGAGGGAGTACTGCTGGCCCGAGTCAGGATGCTTCCCCCAGATGCGGGTGCCCCCCACCCCCGCCTGGCCACAGCTAGGCCGAGACTGCGGGAGCAGGGCAGTGGGGGTGAGAGAGACTTTAAGGGAGGCCCCTTGGCACCCGGGAATGGGCCTGGGCTGAAAGCAGCATCGACTGGCAAAGGTGACGGAGAAGCAGCGAGGCTGACCTTTGTCCCCAAACTACGAGGTAGACAGTGAGAGTGGCCAGCAGACGGAGAGGAGGGAGCCGTTACATAACGCTCCTCACGGGGCTGCAAACACCAACTTCAATAAATAAACATTGAGGAGACTTGCGAATACATTAGGTAGAGCTTTGGAGAAATTAATTTTAGAGAGGATTAGTCATTGAAATCTTATCGGAAGTTTCAACTGTTCTACCAGCCTTAACTCTCATTTCTAAAATGGCTTAATTAAAATTTTTCAGGAAAAGCCGTGAGCATTATTTTTTCAAATATATGTATGTTATTTCTAGAACTCAAATTCTGATCTCTCCTGCCTGCCACAGACAAAAGGAAAATTAATGCTGGTCTCCTTTCGCTTTCATAAAATTAAAAAGATAGACTTTGAGCAATGTGAAGATTACAATTCCGTGCGCGTTGTGTGAACTTGTATACCTCATCTGGGATTTGAATTCTTGAAATTTGAAATAAAACATGTCCTGTGGTTTCAGAAGCATTTTGCCTTTAATGAAATAAACAGATATCAAAGGCAGTGGGACATAAAGATGTTGGTGTGTCGCTCTCTGCAAGAAAAAAACGAAGAACTGGTAGAAATTCACCGGCCGGCTTGTCACTCTGTCGATGATTTATCTGTCTCCCTTGTTGCTTATTTTCTATGAAATTAATAGTCTGCACAGGACCTACCGAGTTCTACCTGACGCAGAAATAGATGGATGATTTTTTTCAGCTCATTTGTAGACCAAAGTATCATTTGTGCTGGGAGAATTCTCTCCCTGGAGCAGACCTCTGTGGCACGCGGGCGGCCCACAGGCCGGCTCTGCCTCCCCGCTGCCCTTCCTAGACCCTCACCCACACCGGAAGGTGCCTCTCAGGGTGGGAGCAGTTGTACCTCGGGGAAGGTTTGGCCTTACATGCATCAGACCCGGGTTTGATTCCCAGCACCTCCTATGGTCCCTGAGACCCACCCGGAGGGCTCCCTGAGTGCATGCCGGGAGGATGCCCCAGCACAGCTGGGTGGGACCCCAAGACAATGCACTCCCCACAAAAAAGAACAATATGCCGCTGTATAAGGAAATCTTGTTTATTTTGTTTGCTTTGGCAGGGGGTGGCATTAGGGTGGCCTTATCCTTCACTTCCTTTCCCTTCCTTTCCTTCTGAAACTGATTTGAGCATCTCTCTGCATAACTTCATTTATTCATCGTCCGAGTACCTGCCTAGGCTGTTTGGGGACATCTCAAACTCAGACAAAGCGGAATCCAGAGACCGGGTGATGGGTCGTAGTGGAGGTCCTAGCATGTCACCCCACCTCTAAGGCAGCTCTGTGCCCCCAGGGGGGCGCTCTCTCTTGGATCTGGCTTTCCCGGCAGGCAGCGCGTTTGCCTTGCATGTGGCCTGCCAGGGTTCAACCTGGTAGGTCCCCTGAGCCCCACCAGGAGTAATTCCTGAGTGCAGAGCCAGGAGTAACCTCTGAGCACCGCTGGGTGTGGCCCCAAAACCCAAAAAAGAAAAAAAAATCAAATTCTTGCTTGCTATAGAGCAAGAAATAAAGAACCTTTCTTCTATTCTCCCCATAGGCACACAAGAATTGTCTTTGAAAAGGAATTTATAAACACGAAAGTGGATGGTGCTCTAAGTGGCCTGTGATCACAATTGCTAGAATCAGTGACATTTGTCTCGGCCATGTCGGTCTCAATGGCCTTGAGAGGAATAAAAGCCCAGATCCGGCTAAGTCCTAGGAGGTTCACGTCCAATTAGACCCTCGTCGCTCTGATTTCTTTCCTTCGCTACTGATTTTTCTTCTTCAAAGCTCCGAGAGAGCCTCACCCCCTCAGGCCGTCTGTGCTGAAATGCAAGTGCTCTTGATTACCCAGGGAGAGGAGCATTCGCTGGGGAGCCTCCGGGGGCTCAGAGGGGCGCAGCTAAATGGGGGGCCCTTTAGGGCTGGGAACACGGAAGGGGGAATGTGCAAGGGGGAGACGTGGAGGGCGGGGCAGGGCCACGGGGAGCGTCCAGAGACGCCGAGAGCAGAGCTCCCTTCCCCCGCACATCTGCAGTGCTCTCTCTCCCGGCGGCCGGCCTGGGGCTCCGCTCTTCCAGGGGCATTCACCCTCTGTTCCTCTCTGCGACCCGACTGTGTGGAAACACGGGCCCGTTTCCCCGTATTGGGGGAAGAATAAAAATATCAGATCTGGCCCGGTCCTCAGCCCCGCTCGGGCCCATCTGCAGAGCCAGTTGCAGGCACGGGGGGGGGGGGGGTGGAAAGCAACCAAGCCAGAGCCTTGGCACGGCGTCCGCAGAGCAGATGGGCCTCCTCTGGACCCAACCCGGCTCAGTGCTGGGCCAGGGCGGCTCGGGCCATTTGGACCCGTCGTAAATGTGCCTCCTGGTTCTCCTGTGAGTGGACGCCCCGCGGCACGGAGGGGGTCCGAGGCCTTGCACAGCCAGTTGTGAAGGATTCCCACCAACACAGAAGCGTCCACACACGCAGAACAGCTGGCCGAGCTGCCAGCCCTGCTCAAATGAGTGTTTGAGTCTTTGCTTTCGGAAAGCGTTTCCCGTGGTTCAAGTAGCGGCGGGAAGGACCGTTGGACTGTGAGCTTAAACCCCGAGGGTGCGAGCAGAGAGGCCGCCGCAGCCTGTGTTTGCCGTGGGAGTCACGGGAAGCTCCAGGCCGCTGGCTCCACCTTCCTGGTAACGCACAGGGTCACAGGGACAGGGACGAGACGGGGGCCGCACAGGCTGTGCCTGCAGCCCCTGGCCTGGGGTGACCAAGACACTGAAAGTGCTGGCTTCCCACAATGCTCAGCTCCCAAGATGTTGGTGACAGGGAAAAATCAATCCCCTCATTCCCCCTCCAAGGCCCTGAGGCACAATATGTGGCCCTGAGTTATGCCACGTTAGACAGGAGAAACTCTTGAACTGGAAGCGGGAATTCTGCATGTACAGAGCATTCCAGAAGGCCTGATTGTCCCGTCACACAGCCACTCCCATGCCAAGGAGACAGGCAGTGAGGGGAGCGGGGAGTGGGCTGCGGTGCGGAGGGCCGGGGGCTGTATTGGACTTGACCCTCCCTTGTCTACTCTTGAAGGAGTTTCCTCCCTCCCTCCCGTCCCTCTGTGCTGTCACACTTGAAGGACTTTTCCTTTCTCTGGGGGCTGTGGGCCTCGTCCTGGGACAGTCTACAGACGTTTCAAGTGCTGGGAGGGGGAGACCTCGGAACGGGAGACGCTTCGCCCAGGCGGGGGCTGGGAGCAGTGCAGACACGGTGCCTCGGCCCCCTCAGCAGCTGGGGGCCTCCGGGGTCTTCCCTTGCTTGCTGTTCCGTGGTTACTTCTGGGGTCACTCTTGGGGGTGCTGGGGACCGGAGCGGGGCCTCCTGCCCGTCCAACACACACTCGCTGTGGCCGTCTCTCGGGCTCTGGACTGGCAGGCTTAAGGCCCCACGGTGTTGGGACCCCCTGCACGGCGAGGGTGATGTCGTTGTTGGCCTTTCAGTGTGCGCACCTGTTACACGCGGCTCGGAGGCGTCACTGATGCCAAAACACCAGAGCCCGACTGCATCGGTCACGTGGTTCACGACAGGAGCTGCCGGATAGCACGTCCCGGGGGCTGTGGGACTCGCAGGAGCGGCAGTGTTGATGGGAAGGTGGCACTTCACACGACAGCCAGGCCGTGCCCCCTTCTTGAAAAGGAGCCCCCTGGGTGCTCGCAGCCAGGCGACAGGCCCGGGGTGCCCTTGGCGTGAGGTGCAGGCACTGGGGCTCCCGCCCTCCCACCTGCCCCGCGGTGTCTGTTTCTCTGTGTGCTGCCGGAGTGGGGTGCTGAGGGCAGGGCCCCCTTGGAAGGCAGACCCCAAGGGGAGCCCCATGGACCTGCAGGGAGGAGGCCAGGGACATTCAGTGGGCAGAGGGCGGCAGGGCTGGGCAGATGGAGTATGTTTGGGGGCGTGGAGTGGACGCTGGTGGGCACTGCCAGCCTGGGGGCGTCAGCCCAGGCCCCCCGACTGCTGGAGAGACAACATAACACGGGTCATTTTCTGGTTGTCGGTCCGGCCACACTCCAGACCGCAGTGGGCGGTCAGAGGGCGCCGCTGGCCGGCCCCCAGATGGAGCGGACTTACTGAAGTCAGTGGGCTGGGCAGCCGGGGAGGCTTGAAGCCAGCCGCGCCCCTCGGGAAACCACACAGGGACGTCTGAGCCTGTGTCGGGAAAGCGAGTGTCTCTGCCTAATGGGCCCAGATTTCAGAACCCTGGAAATGTGCGGTCTGGGTCTCTGGAGCTGCTCTCTCCTCTAAAGCACCCGGCAGCCTCGTCTCAGCGCAGGGCCTGAGCTATTTTTAGGTTAAAAACCAGAGACTTGGGGCTGGAGCCATAGCACAGCGGGGAGGGCATTTGCCTTGCACACGGCTAACCCGGGTTCAATTCCCAGCATCCCATATAGTCCCCTGAGCACTGCCAGGAGTGATTCCTGAGTGCACAGCCAGGAGTAACCCCTGTGCATCGCCGGGTGTGACCCAAAAAGCAAAATAAATAAATAAATAAATAAAATAAAACAGGAGACTTACTCTTCCTTTCCTTTTTAATTTTGAGCCTGACCAAGTCCTGTCCCGTCTTTGCCGCTTTAGAGGCGCTGTCCCAGTTCTGCGTGGGCGATTTCCACAAATGCCACGAGGAGGTGTTGACCCACGCGGAACCGCGGACTCAGGTGGAGTGAAGGCCCTCTGGTGCCCGGTAACGGAACTGCCCCGCAGGGAAATGTGCCAGGAGGGAGGCACTTGGTGGATGGGTCAGGGCCTCCACGTGCTAGGAGGACCCGCTAGGCCCCTTCCTTTGGGAACCTTTTTTGCAACAAATGACAGCTTGCTAGACTTCCGCGAGTCCCATTGGTCAGAATTCGGTCACATGACCCCGCCTCCGCCAATCCCCGGCAGGTGGGCGGGATTCTGGCGCTTCCTTGGACCAGTCCTGCTTCCTAGCAGCGCCGGGATGCTCGGCCACGTGGCGGCTGCCCCAGTGAGGGGGTCGTGGTCTCGGCCACCCGGGCCCTGCCTGCTCCCGAGGGTGCTGCTGAAAATGCAGACTTCGGGGTTCTCTCCCTGCACCCCGCTGTGATCCAGCCCTGTGGACTCTCCTAGCGTCCCTCCCCCCCAGTGAGACCCTCTGGGGACCAGGGCAGGTCATGGAGTGATGGACCAAGAGATGTTTATTAGTGGGCCGCCGAGCGTGCAGCCTCGGAGTCGCATCTGAGCAGAAGAACGTGCATTTGCAGAGAAGCCACACCACCAGGTCGAGGGCTTGGAGTTTCCGGGTGGCAGGTGGGGGGGAGCCATGCCTTGGAGGACCCCTGGGAGGAAAGCGTGGCCAGCGGCCTTTCGCCCGGGGCCTCTGGCTCTTCTTGGGGCGGAGGAGACTCAGTCGCCTCTGTGAGTGATGCCTGGTGGTCCCGTCCGTCCGTCGGGGAGGGGGCACCTTTGCCCTTGGACGGGCAGAGCGTGCGGCTCTGGGATCGGAGAGAGTTATAGTTCTGCGTTGTTTCTTTGGCTCCTGACGGTGTGAGGTTGGGGCTGGCACAGTCCCTGGGTGTGCCCTGGAAACTCTGCCCTCTCTTCTTTGGAGAGACACTTGTGACTTTATCGAGAGCCCAAGAGTCATGGTCTGACTTAGAGGGTCTATATGCAGTCGCCGTTTGCAAGCGGAATGGGGGGTGCTCACAGCCGTGGGCTCAGCGGTCTGTCTGCTCCCCTGCAGTCGGTTTCCTGTGCATTGGGTCAGGCCCGGCTTCCCTGCTCCGCGGGACGGCCTTGGGCCTCGGCCCCAAATGAGGAAGTTCGGGGTCATCCAGGGAAAAGCTTCCTGGTGATCATGGCTCTGGAGTGTGCCACGGGCCCGGTCAGCCCATTCTCCCATGGGCCTGCTCTCATTTCTTGGAGGAAGACAGAGGCACGCGCCCCGGGCTCTCTGATGCTCCTGGCTGTCACCGCTGTCTCCATCCCTGGCGGCTCTGAGGAAGACTAAGCCCGTCCCGGTGGGCACGGCTGGAGTCCGGAGGCGTGGCTCGAGCCACACGTTCCAGATGGGAAAGACAGACCAATTCCCACCCCACCCCCAGGGCTGCCTCCCCCACGTCGCTGTGGGCTCGAGCACGCCCCGAGGTTTCTGCTGCCAGTGGACTTGAGGGGCACCCCCAGACGGCCCCGAGCAGGCGGTGACTCCCCACACTCTGCTCCTGTGTCTGGTTACGCGACGGCCTTGCCGAGGGAGGGTCTCCCGGCCCCCGGACAGGCCTGAGTCCCCTCACACACCGCTCTGTCCCCCTCGGGCCGTGTTTCCTGGAGCCGGACCTGACTGGAGCAGAGCGAGCCAGAGAGCCGCAGACCAGCTGCAGATGGCTGAGCTCGCCGAGCCCCAGCGGGCGGTGTGGAGCCACAGGCTGTGTGGGTGGACATATATTTGGACCACCAGATTGCAAGCCGGCACGGAGGTTCAGGCAGGGAAAGAAAGAAAAAAAAAAAGCAAGTGAGAAGCTTGGGAAGCGAGGGAAGCTGGAAGGAACAAACGGGTAATTCGTGGCTGGGTCCTGGGGGAGCCGTTCTGCAGGATCTGGGATCTGTAAATATGGATCAGGTATATCGATTCTTTTGCAAATCTCTCTCCTTTGATTAAAACTCTGTCTGGGAGGCTGGAAAGAGAGTGCAGCCCGTTGGGCTCTTGCGTTGCACACAGCCGGCCTAGATTTGGTCTCTGGCACCACGCATGGTCCCCCGGAGCCCTGCCAGGAGTGGTCCCTGAGTGCAGAGGTAGGTGTAAGCCCTGAGCACTGCTGGGGGGTGGGCGGGGGTGGCTCCAAAACAAAGCAAGCGAGTGGGACAAAAAAAAAAACCCTCCTCCAACAACAACAACAGCCCCCTAAAGTCTGTCTGATGGATTTTCCATGCAGCCAGACATGGAATTACTCAGTGTTGTCAGTGCTGCCGAGAGGCGTCCAGCCAGCAGCGGGGATGGGGCTCAGGCAGCCCTCCCGGCACTGTGTCAGCAGGTCTGTCCCCACGAGCCGGCGGGAGCAGCCTGTGTGTCTGCCGGCCGGCCGTGTCTGGGTCGTGAGCGGGAGCGGCCACTGGCGGGAGTGGTGCTGACCCGCACTGCCCCGTGGCCAGTGCCAAGCGGACGGAGCCAGCTCCAAGGCCTGAGTCGTGTGTGGTTCCCGGGAAGACCCCAGCCAGCCCCGGCCACGTCAGCGCATGAGCCGGAAGCAGGGGGCAGCGCCGCCACTGGCCCGGCTGTGCTGGGGGCTGGCGGAACCTGCCCCAGCCCCCCCCCAGGCCCCTGCTCTGCAGGTCCCCCGAAGGCGCCGCCTTCCTGGTGTGCCCTGAGTGCTGCTCCCCAGGGACGGGCCAGCTCCACCAAGGCCGGTGGCCCTCCTGCCACTTCCTCCCCTGCCCCCCGCCCTCTCCTCCCGCCCCTCCTCCCTCAGACTGAGCAGCGCGGTGAGCGCAGGCCGGGAGCTTACCCAGTCTGCTCTTCTGGAGCCTTCCACGGCCTAGGAAGCCGTGCGTCTGCGTGGCTCCTCTCCTGGGGCGCAGCAGGACACAGGCCCGTCGTGGCCAGAGGCTGTCGCCATCCTCCCCGTCGTTCCACTCAGCTCCCGGGGGCGGGGCGGCCCCCTGGGCTGTCAAAGGCCAGGAGCCGTCGCTGACTCCAAGGTGACAGAGGAAGGATGCCACAGAAGTACGGGAAGAGCGATGAGAGCAGCAAGGGGGAAATGCGCCTGTATTTGAAGGAGCGGAGAGGTGGGCGTGAGCAGTGCACCCCGGGCCTCCCTGGGCTCCGTCTTCATCCCGCCGCTCTGCCCCTCTGCAGGGCCCGTCCCCGCGCCTGTTCTCTGCGGGACTGTGGAGCTCATGCGCGCACACGCGTGTCTCCGCGCCCGCGACGGGGCCGGGGGCTGCGCTCAGCAAATGGACCTTCTCGGCAGAGACGGCTGTGAGTGGAGCTGTAGGGAGGAGCTGCGGGAGCTCCCGGACAGTGCTCAGGGGCTGCTCCTCGTTTCGTGCCCAGAGGTCGTTCCTGGCAGTGCTTGGGGACGGTGTGGTGCTGGGGACGGGACCGGGGACTCAGCCCTTTGTGGGTCTGACACCCCTCCGCCCCCAGTGCTCTTTTCACTGGAAAGTCAGAGAAGTGTGTGGGCAGGACGTGTCCCGGCCCTCCCGGGAGGCGTGGCTGGGCCCAGCCGTGTTCCTCCTCCCGGCAAGTCTCGGTTGCCGTCTCGGAGGCCCAGAGACTCGGGGGTCTTTGCTCCATGAGCTCCTGACCTTGGCCGAGCCTCCTCTCCAGAACTCCCTGCTCTCTGCTGGGCTGGCTGGAGCCGGGGGTCTCTGCAGCCTGTGGCGTGTCCGCTGTGGTTAGCGGGTGGGCGCAGGGCAGGAAGCCTGGGCCGTGGCGCGTTTGCTTCTCCCGGCTGCCCTGGCCTCCCCTTGGCTCCCTGGAGCGCGACCTGCTCTTTCCTGGCTCCGTTTCTTTCTATTTCCTGAGGGGTCCGGAACGGAAAGCTGGACCTGCCACCTCAGCCCCTGGCTTCTCCTCTGGGGGCGCAGCACGTGCCGGGGGCCGGGGGCCTCGGGGCAGGTCCCGGTTCTGGAGGATTTCAGAGGGAACTGGGAGCCTGAAGGCAGACCTGCCCTTGAAAATGGGCCCCAAGTTTATAACCGTGGGCAAGAATGGACCCCCCACCCCCGAAAATTGCATGGTGCAATTTAAATCTTACCTCACTTGCTCCCTTTAAATTGCTTTGAGGAACTTTCGGGATGATTCTGATGAGCTAAAAATGTCACGCTCTTTCCTGCTACTACAGGAAATAATTCTCAGCCTCTTCCTTCTTTGCTCCGTGAGAATATTTAATCATCATCCTCGTGGAGTCAGAGTATTTATTCCTCATCATCTGCATGATGCCGGGACGATCGCTCACGCCCCGGTGAGGTCAGGGAATAGCCACCACTCAGCAGGCACGTCAGCGCAGAGAGCACACGTGACTCGCCGAGCACCCGAGAGCAGAGTATTAATTACTCGTCAGTGAGGTCGGGCAGGATTTATTACTCCGTGTGCTCCTGAGGCCAGAGAGTACTTATTCCTCACCATGCACGTGAAGGAGAGAGGAGGCAGCCCGTGCCACATGCTGGCGGTCGGAGAATGCTCACCTGATGCCAGGGAGGAGTTCTCACCGTCCTGCACCCGGGGTCAGAGTGAGCCACGGGCATGCATCGGAGAGGGGAGAGGGTTAATTACTCAGCAGGTGCTGAGGTTAGAGTATCTCTCAGCATGCACATGGGGTCAGAGGGTATCACTATGTCCACGGGGTCAGAGATCACTCAGCATGTCCACGGGGTCAGAGGGTATCACTCAGCTTGTCCACGGGTCAGAGGGTATCACTCAGCATGTCCACGGGGTCAGAGGGTATCACTCAGCATGTACATGGGTCAGAGGGTATCACTCAGCATGTACACGGGTCAGAGGGTATCACTCAGCATGTCCACGGGGTCAGAGATCACGCAGCATGTCCATGGGTCAGAGGGTATCACTCAGCATGTCCACGGGTCAGAGGGTATCACTCAGCATGTCCATGGGTCAGAGGGATCACTCAGCATGTCCACGGGGTCAGAGGGTATCACTCAGCATGTCCACGGGGTCAGAGGGATCACTCAGCATGTCCACAGGTCAGAGGGATCACTCAGCTTGTCCACGGGGTCAGAGGGATCACTCAGCATGTCCACGGGTCAGAGGGTATCACTCAGCATGTCCACGGGTCAGAGGGATCACTCAGCTTGTCCACGGGGTCAGAGGGGATCACTCAGCATGTCCACGGGTCAGAGGGATCACTCAGCATGTCCACGGGGTCAGAGGGTATCACTCAGCATGTCCACGGGGTCAGAGGGTATCACTCAGCATGTCCATGGGTCAGAGGGATCACTCAGCATGTCCACAGGGTCAGAGGGTATCACTCAGCATGTCCACGGGTCAGAGGGTATCACTCAGCATGTCCACGGGGTCAGAGGGATCACTCAGCATGTCCACGGGTCAGAGGGTATCACTCAGCATGTCCACGGGTCAGAGGGTATCACTCAGCATGTCCACGGGGTCAGAGGGATCACTCAGCTTGTCCACGGGGTCAGAGGGGATCACTCAGCTTGTCCACGGGGTCAGAGGGGATCACTCAGCATGTCCACGGGTCAGAGGGTATCACTCAGCATGTCCACGGGTCAGAGGGTATCACTCAGCATGTCCACGGGGTCAGAGGGTATCACTCAGCATGTCCACGGGGTCAGAGGGTATCACTCAGCATGTCCATGGGTCAGAGGGATCACTCAGCATGTCCACAGGGTCAGAGGGTATCACTCAGCATGTCCACGGGTCAGAGGGTATCACTCAGCATGTCCACGGGGTCAGAGGGATCACTCAGCATGTCCACGGGTCAGAGGGTATCACTCAGCATGTCCACGGGTCAGAGGGTATCACTCAGCATGTCCACGGGGTCAGAGGGATCACTCAGCTTGTCCACGGGGTCAGAGGGGATCACTCAGCATGTCCACGGGTCAGAGGGATCACTCAGCATGTCCACGGGTCAGAGGGCATCACTCAGCATGTCCATGGGGTCAGAGATCACTCAGCTTGTCCACGGGGTCAGAGGGTATCACTCAGCATGTCCACGGGGTCAGAGATCACTCAGCATGTCCACGGGGTCAGAGGGTGTCACTCAGCATGTCCACGGGGTCAGAGGGTATCACTCAGCATGTCCACGGGGTCAGAGGGCATCACTCAGCATGTCCACGGGGTCAGAGATCACTCTGCATGTCCACGGTCCCCCTGTCCCTCTAGGGCGGTATCTGAGGAGGCCCTGGCTGGGGAGGGGTGGGGCGGGCCGGTCCCTGGCCCCGTCCCCCGGGAGCAGGAGGCCTCTGTGTGGCCTCTCTGTGGGAGTGACCGTGGCTTGCTCTGGCCCTCCCACGCCTCCAGACAGGACCTCGTGAGCCGTGGCCTCGGGGGCCGGCGTGTGGCCCCGGCTGCTGGGCCTGTGATGTAGGCGGGGAGAAGCTGCCCCCGCTCCTCCCGACAGCCTGGGTGTGCCCGGGCCTCGCCCTCCGGCTGGGCGTCGCATCCCGCACCCGGGCCCAAGGGGCAAGGGGCGCAGAGCCAAGCGCCCAGGACAGGACGTGCCCTGCTGGCCCGAGACTGGCTAGTCTCGTGGGGGGGACAGACGCGCGTCTGAGCTCTCCAGCCAGTCTGGAATGAAGGGGCCCGTGCTGGCTAGCCCCCCCGCCCCCCACTCCCGCCTGCCGCAGCAGCTCGCGGGACCCCAGGTGTGGCACCAGGTTGCGCCTCGGGGACGGAGAGCCGCGCGGGCTCCCGGAACTCACCGCCCCCTAAGGTGCCGGCGCGGGCACGTGTTGGAGGACGGCAGGGTCGGAGGGCGCTGCCGTCGTGGGCATGCCGTCGGGGACGGGCAGGAGAGGGACGCAGCCCCCGACAGACGCCCAGAGCGCGGGGCAGGTGACGGCAGGGCCCTGGGAGGGCAAGGCTGGGCAGGGCCGACCCGACTCAGCCCGGCGCTCAGGCCCTGGCCGCCGGCTCTCCTGCCGACGCTCTGGGCACCTGCAGCAGGCGCAGCCGGGGAGGCCGGCCGCTCAGGCTCCGGGCGGGCCAGAGGTGTCGTCCGAGCGGCTCTCCCGAGGCCAGTGCAGCCCACGAGCTGGGGCTGGGGGCCGGGGAGGCTCAGGGCTGGGGCTGGGGGCTGGGGAGGCCCAGGGCTGGGGAGGCTCAGGGCTGGGGAGGCTCAGGGCTGGGGAGGCCCAGGGCTGGGGCAGGTCGGGGCTGGGGTTACAGGGAGGCTTGGGCTGGGGGCAGTTGGGGCTACTTTGGGCTGGACAGTGGGTTAGGGGCGGTGCTGTATGCTGCGGGAGAGAATCCCCGCTTGGAAACACCCCCCCACTGATGAACCCGGCTCTGGGGAGGGGGAGGGCGCGGGGTCCTTCCTCACTGCAACCCGCCGGGCACCTGCAGAGGGGGGCGGCCCAGAGCCCCACCACATGCCGTCCCCGGGTGGGGGGCCGCCGTGCCCCCGCCCCGACCCCCTTCTCCTTTGCTGAGCCTTGATGGTCTCTGGACTTTCATTTCTCACAGTGTCCGGGACAAGAGGAATTCACCATCCCCTCCCGCACGCCTTCCTGGCCCCCGTGGTCGGGTCGGCGCTGAAGCTGTCCCGGCCCTTTAAGGAGCACTGCTCCCTAAATATAGAGCAGAAGCTGTTCCTGCAGGCCCGGCTTCCGCCCCCACTTGAGCGCCATCTGCGCCGTGAGCTCACGCCTCCCGGCCTGGCCTGCGGGGCACAGCCGCCTGCTCCCCGCTGGCGCCCAGGTCTGCTCTGGGCGCACCTCTGCCTGCTGTGTGACCCGGTCTCCACCCACTGGCTATTATCACACCCGGCAGGCTCAGGGCTTGCTCCTCACTCGGGTCACTCCCGGCGGGCTCAGGGTGCTGGGGACCGAGCCAGGGTCAGGCTGTCACGGTGGGCCAGGACTGCCCGTGGTGGCCACCGAGGGGTAGCTCAGCTCAACCGAGTGGCCCCGGGCTCAGGGGTCTCTGGGTGCTGCCTGTACCGTCAGGGCGGGCCCTGCTCCCCCGCAGCCCCTCCTCCCCCTGGAGCACCTTGGCAGTGCGCGTGGCCGCAGAGACGGCCACCCGGTGATGTGGTCACTCTGTCTGGCCGGCACTGCACAGGCTTCTGAAAGACTCAGGACATCTGGGCTGGGGGAGGGCAGGGGTTAGGGCGTGTGTGGGGGAGGGCAGGGGGTTAAGGCGTGGGGGGGAGGCAGGGGTTAGGGCCTGTGGGCGGGGGGGGGGGGGGGGGGGGTGGTGGGGAGGGCAGGGGGTTAGGGCGTGTGGGCGGGGAAAGGGCAGGGGGCGGGGGAGGGTGTAGGGATCCAGTTTCCCCCAGCAGAGTAAGCTTTGGTGGTCCCAGAATTGCATTGTTAGGGCGTGTGGGCGGGGGGGAGGGCAGGGGGTTAGGGTGTGGGGGAAGGGCAGGGGTTAGGGCGTGTGGGGGGGGGAGGGCAGGGGTTAGGGCGTGTCGGGGGTGGAGGGCAGGGGGTTAGGGCGTGTGGGCGGGGAAAGGGCAGGGGGCGGGGGAGGGTGTAGGGATCCAGTTTCCCCCAGCAGAGTAAGCTTTGGTGGTCCCAGAATTGCATCCAGCCCCCTTGGCTCAAGGAGTGGCCCTGGGCCCCTGAGCACTGTGTGGGAGCCTCTCCTCAGATAGGGAAGACGCCCAACTTCTCTGGGCTCTGTGCAAAGTCTGGGCCCGGCCTGAGCCTCGCGGAGGCCCGAGCCTCCCCTCTCGAGGGGGCTGCTGGTGGGCAGCCAGAGGGGGAGATGCTGCCTCTCTGAGACAGTCGTGCGGTTCTGTGCCTTATCCTATTGATCGGTATTGGACATCAGTCGGCTCGTCTGCGCGGAACCGGTGCCCGGTGCCCGGTGCCAGCCCCACCAGCGGAGTCTCGGGCCTTTTCACGCCCGCAGGATTCTCTGTCACGACTCCGGCAGTTTTTCATCCGCACTCGCTCGGACTCCTTTATTCCTTCCTCGTGTGGCCTTTGTGTCGGGGTAATACACGTCTCACATTCTGAATTTGGGAATTGTGTCTGTCTTTAATTTATTTATTTTTGGTGGGGAGAGTTTGTGAAAGATGGTTCGTTCTGCTTTTGACATTTGGAAAAACTCCAGCGAGCTCATCTGCTCCTGGACTTTGCTTTGTAGAAAGCGTTTGGATTAATTTCATACTCAGTTGCTCTCTTTGTTCTCTGCTTTTCATATTTTATATTTTTTCCTGCACTTGATCTTAGCCAAAAGGCCGAGAAGCGATTTATCTTATTTCCTGAGTAAGTCTTGGTACTTTGGGTCGTTCTAGAAATTTGCTTATCTTTGATTTTTCAGTCTTCTGGCGTATCTTTTTCACAATATTCGCCCGTACTCCTCCTTTCCCCTGTAAGACCGTTAGCCACGGGCTCTGCTCCATTCCGTGTTTTCAAGCTTGAGTCTTTTCTCTTTTCATCTTTTCAGTGCGGCTAAAGATATTCCCATTCTATTAAGTCTTTCAAAGAAATAGATTTTGGTTTTTAATTACTTTTCTATTCTGTCTTTCCTTTAATTTCACTCTAATTCCATGATTGCTTTCTTCCTTCTGTGGGTTTGGTTTGTTCTTTTTCTAGCTTCTTAAGGCACAAAGACCTTTAAAAATGTAGACACTGGCAGCTATAAACTTCTCTATGAGTGCCATTAGCTTGCTAGTTACGTGTTTTACATTTTTGGTATGTTGTGATTTTTTTTTTCTTTTTGGGTCACACCTGGCAATGCATAGGGGTTTCTCCTGGCTTTGCACTCAGGAATCAATCCTGGCAGTGCTCAGGGGACCATATGTGTTGCTGGGAATCGAACCTGGGTCGGCCGCATGCAAGGCAAATGCCCTACCTGCTGTGCTATTGCTCCAGCCCCTGTTGTGATTTTTAAAAAGTTAAACTTCAAGTGTTTTTTTTTTGACTTATGATGGTATTTCCTGGAGGTATTTTATGTGCACTTAAAAAATGTATGTTCCCGGGGCCGGAGCGATAGCACAGCGGGTAGGGCGTTTGCCTTGCACGCGGCCAACCCGGGTTCAATCCCCGGCATCCCATATGGTCCCCCCAAGCACTGCCAGGAGTAATTCCTGAGTGCAAAGCCAGGAGTAACCCCTGAGCATCGCTGGGTGTGACCCAAAAAGCAAAAAAAAAAAAAAAAATGTATGTTCCTTTGTTTGTGGCTGGAATTTTCTGCAGTTTTCTGCTTCATCTGGTTGGTTTGGGATGGCTCTATGTATTTGTTTATTTTCCTGATAGTATTTTCTTCAACTGAATCACTGTGAGACACATACGCAGCTACAAAGTTGTTCATGACTGGGTTTTAGTCACACGTGTTCCAGTGGTTCTAAAGCCACATGCATGCGTGTCTGTGGGCCTTTTGGCTATCATCCTTAAGATTTTGTGATTTTTTTCAGAGTGAAATATTCAGTTTCTAACTGTTATACTTTTAAAAAAAATTATTAAGTTTAAAAAATTAAATAACCGTGAAAATAAAAAAGCTTTCGTGATTGGGTTCCAGTCATACAATGTTCCAATACTCACCCTCCATCAGTGTACATTTCCCACCACCAATATCCCCCATGTATCCACATATCCCCCCTGCCACTGCCCCCAGCCCAGCCCTGCAGCCTGCAGCCTGCTTCTATGGCACGCACCTCTCTCCTCTCTCTCTCTCTCTCTCTCTCTCTCTCTCTCTCTCTCTCTCTCTCTCTCTCTCTCTCTCTCTTACAGATACTGAGAGGCCATCATGCCTTCGCCCACTTTCAGCACACACCCCCCGTTCAGAGCAATCCCTTCTGTTGGAAGGGCCCCCTCTAACCCAGCAGCCCTCCCCCCCCCCGGCCCTCGAGGCAGGCTTCCAGCCGTGAACCCTTCGCCCTGGCCCGTTTCTCCTGTCTTTGGGTGTTAGGCTCATACTGTTTCTTCCCTTACATGCCACACGTGATGCAGTCATTCTGTGTCTGTCCTTCTCTGACTTATTTCCCGTGCCAGCTGTCATCCTTGAACACTTCATCTCTCTTTTCACTACTGGCAGTTTTTGCTTTGTGTATTTTGGGGTTCTTACTGATTACTGCATAGCTTGTATGTTTATAATGGTTGTATCTTAGTGGATTTGCTCTTTTATCATCATAAAATGTCTCTTTCTCAGAACAAACTTGAGACTTTTATTTCTCAAGTCTGTTAGTATAGTTATTCCACCCCCACCCTCCCCCTCCCCCTCTCTCTCTTGCTCCGTTGGTCTGTCATCTAACTTCCGACCTGCTGTTGGAAGTTACGGTGTCCCTTGTGAAACCCTGTAGTCGCATCATGTTTTATGTCTGTGATGTGACTCTCAACCTTTCGATTGGAGCATTGATATTTGCATTTAAACCAATTCTTTATAAAATAGATGGGCACCAGCCATTTTTTTTACTTGTTTTCCATAAGTTTTGTGCTTTTATTCCTCTTCTACTGCCTTCTTTCATATTAAATAAGTGTTTTTAGCCTACCTTTTGAATTTTATTTTTCCTTTATTTATTATGTATGTATGTAGATAGATAGGTATAAATTACCTATCTTCACTGTCACTATCACTATCACTGTCATCCTGTTGCTCATCAATTTGCTTGAGTGGGCACCAGTAACGTCTCCATTATGAGACTTGTTGTTACTGTTTTTGGCATATTGAATACACCACGGGTAGCTTGCCAAGCTCTGCTGTGCAGGCGCGATACTCTCAGTAGCTTGCCGGGCTTTCCGAGAGGGACAGAGGAATCGAACCCGGGTCGGCTGTGTGTAAGGCAAACGCCCTACCCTCTGTGCTATTGCTCCAACCTAGAAATTACATATCTAAATGTAATTAATTTAATGAACATCTTAACTTCTAGCGCTTTAGTTGAGATCCATGCCAACTGAATTTGATCCAAAGCTTGCTCCTGTGTAACTCCATTTCCTTTTCTTTGTCTTTTCATTAGCCACGAGTCACGTTGTATGCCCATAAATTTACACAATCATTTAAATCAGGCAGGAGAAAAGGTTGCCACAAAAGTACACTTACATTTTTAATGTTTACTTGTGTCTTTACCACGTGCTTTACTTTTCCCTGCGTATTTAGCTGCTGTCGCTTTATTTCAGCCTGAGTTTGTCCTCATTAGGGGTCACCAGGCTCCTTAGATGTGTCGCCCTGTCTTCTTCACCAGGCGGGGGCCCTCTGGGCAATAATTCCTTCCCATGTTCTTTGCCCCCTTCTCTGCCCCCGTTCTGCCGGCACGGGTGCTGGTGTCGCCGTGGGCGGCCTGCTCCTTGCCTCTTCCTTTCTTTACCCCTCCGACGGCACAGCCACTCGCCCTACACTCAAGTTTGCCGATTATTCCTCCTGCCGGCTCATGATACTTGCGAGTCCTTCCCTGGGATTTTTCATTTCACGAAGTCAGGGTCCGAGCTGTCTTTTACCGTGAGCCCAGGTACTCCCAACCTCGCGGAGGCCCGAGCCTCCCTCTCTTCCACGCAGGCTGCCAGGGGGCTGCTGGCGGGCAGCCAGAGGGGGAGATGCTGCCTCTCTGAGACAGTCATGCGGTTCTGTGCCTTATCCTATTGATCGGTATTGGGCATCAATCGACTCGTCTGCGCGGAACCAGTCCCGGTGCCCGGTGCCAGCCCCACCAGTGGAGTCTCGGGCCTTTTCACATGGCAGAGAATTTTTTGTGTGTTTTTGCTTTTTGGGTCACACCCGGCGATGCTCAGGGGTTGCTCCTGGCTCATGCACTCAGGAATTACCCTTGGCAGTGCTCAGGGGCCCATACGAGATATTGGGAATTGAACCCGGGTTGGCTGCGTGCAAGGCAAACGCCCGGCCCGCTGTGCTATCGCTCCAGCCCCACAGAATTCTTTTTGTCACGACTCGGCAGTTTTTCATCCGCACTCACTAGGACTCCTTTATTCTTTCCTGTGTGGCTTTTGTGTCGGGTAATACACGTCTCACATCATGAATTTGGGAATTGTGTCTGTCTTTGTTTTTGTGGTGAGGGGATTTACGAAAGATTGTTAGTTCTGATTTCTCTTGCCTTTCCTGTTCTTACTCTCGTGCTTTCTGTGGCCCCGCGGACCCTCTGTGAGGCACCCTCCAGACTGACCACGGCTCACTGGGCAGTTTTCTCTGGTTCTTCTGTGAGGGAGACGGCGGCCCCAGGCGTGGCTCCTCAGGGCGGTCTGGGCCTCCTCCTGGCCCGTTCTCCATCCAGGCCTCCCGCCTGCTCCTGCCTTAAGTGGGTCTTGTACCTTTCTCCCTCTGGTAGAAAACCAGGCACTTACAGTGACCCACGCGGCCGCCGGGGGAGGGGTGTGCTGAGGGGTTTGCTCCCGTGTTGCTGCTGCTTCACCGACTCCCGTGAATTGGACATTCGTATCCAGCTGCGGCTTCCCAGGAGGTCGGGGATGACAGGAAGGCCATAGCCACCCGGAGGCTGCGTGTACGCGTGCATGCGTGTGTGCTGTGTGTGTGCATGCATGCGTGTGTGTGTGTTCTTGTGTGTGTGCATGTGTATATGTGTGTGCTGTCGTGTGTGCATATGTGTATGTGTGTGCGTGTGCATGCGAGCATGTGTGCTGCCTGTGTGTGCGTCTGTATGCATGTGTGCATGTATGTGTGTGCGAGTGTGTGTTTATGTGTGTGTGCATATATGTATGTATGTGTGCATGCTCGTGTGTATATGTGTGCGGGTGTGCATGTATGTGTATATGTGTGTGAATATATATGTATGTGTGTGCGTGTGTGCACATGTGTTTATGTGTGTTTGTGCACGTGTGTATGTGTGTGCTGTCTGTGTGTACATGTGTGTGCCTGTGCACATGTGTGCACAGTGTGTGTGCGTATATGTGTGTGCATGTGTGCACATGTGTGTGCATGCATGTATGTGCGTGTGTGTGCATGCTGGGTCCTGTTCCCCCTTCACTGCACACACGCAGCCCAAGGCCTCCCAGACAAGGACTGTCGCCTGGCACACTGGCCCTGAAGAATGTGTAGGTCAGCTCAGGGCTGTCCTTTGCCCTGGAAAGTGCCAACCCGACTGCTCGTCCTCTGAGAGCCTGACACAGCCTAACTCTGGTACCTCAAATCTCACACGTGCGGCCCCAGGCCAAGCTGAGATGCCAAAGAGAGAAAAATGGGCTTCAAGCTTGTAGAAAAACCTGCAAAGACAAGACCTTGTTCAAAGGGCAGAGAAGGGCGTGGACATTGGTGGTAAAAGTGGGCTTCCAGGGAGAGAGGCCGCCTGTCCACTGCCGCCCGTGTGCCCCCTTGAACATGGGCCCGGCTTGCTTGTCTCTGCTTCTCCCACTCTGGGGCAGCCGTGTTCCCTCTGGGACACATTTCCTCTCCCGTGTGTCTTATCTTCAGATCTCTCCAAGCATGTTTTGTTCAGCGAAAACTGTCTTGCAGCACCACAAAAATACAAAAGTTAAAAAGAATGAGGTTCCTGGCTGCACCCCGAATGTCTTGGTTCGGAATCTCTGGGGTGGGGTGCGTCCGCGTGAGACTCCCCGGCCGAGTCCTGGGTGCATTCAAGGGGAGAGTGGGCGGGAGGGTGAGTGCCCTGCCCCACGGAATGCGGGAACTGCTCGGACCAGCTTTGTAACTCATGAGCCTGAGCCCGTGGAACACCACTGTCCAACCGATGGCCCCTTCCCTGAGCCCGTGGAACACCACCGTCCAGACTGATGGCCCCTTCCCCGCCTTGGCTCTAAAGCAGCTGCACTCACTTTTACACTCCTCCAGCTCCAGCTGCGAGACACGAGCAGTTGCCCGGGCTACAATATTAACTTCCATTCACATCACTTATTTTTGGTGGTGTGTGTGTGTGTGTGTGTGTGTGTGTGTGTGTGTGTGTGTGTGTGTGTGTAGACTCTATTTAAACACTGCCTTTATTTAAACGTCCGACTGAAACGGTTTACGATGAAGGAAGGCGCTTTCTCTGTGTTTCCTGGGGGACGGGTTGAAGTGAGGCTCTTGCTGGCTTCATCGACTCGGGGGTAAATCAGGCACCATCCATGGCAGCAGTTAGGACCGGGCGGTAGTGCGTCCTTGACCGCCGAGTGTGCGGCTCCCCGCCCGGTGCAGAAAGCAGATGGGGGCCTTCTCCTCCCTCGGGCCCGCCTGGCCCGCAGCACCAGCCAGCTGCTCACCAGGACGCTAAGGCTCACTCGAAGGCCCGAGTGGCCGCCTGGTGGACCGATGAGCCGTGTCCACAGACCCTGTCGCCTCCAGCCCCGGGTGTCCCCGACCCCGGGTGTCCCCGGCCCTGGGTGCCACCAGCCACGGCAGAGCTGCATGGAAGCCGCCTCTGAGCCAGGCGCACGCGTCCTACTCAGCGTTTTTGCGGTGACCTGGGATGTGCGTCCGCAGGGATCCGGTTCAAATTTGTGTGATTTGTCTGTGTCAAATTAAAATTCCAGGTCGGTTTCTCCCAGAATTCGTCTGGGCCGTTTCTCCTTGAGGAAATTTATATTTCTTAACTCTAAGTTCAGTGTCTAAAAAGACACACGCAAGGATGGGGGAGGGACAGCCCAGGGGGAGGCACTTGCCTTGCAGGCCCCAGCCTGGGTGGGCCCGCAGCCCCACATCTGGTCCCCGGAGCCCGCCAGGAGTGAGTCCTGAGCACAGACCCAGGAGTGAGCTCTGAGCACAGAGCCGGGAGTGAGCCCTGAGCACCGCCAGGAGTGAGCCCTGAGCACAGAGCCGGGAGTGAGCCCCGAGCACAGAGCCGGGAGTGAGCCCTGAGCACAGAGCTGGGAGTCATCCCTGAGCACAGAGCCGGGAGTCAGCCCCGAGCACAGATCCGGGAGTGAGCCCCGAGCACAGCAGCGTGGCCCAAAGCTCCCCCAAACACAGGAGGGGGTGAGAGGTCGCCCAGGGGTCAGGGCCTTTGACTTGCACAGTCAAGCCCGGCTGTCTGGCCGCTGAGCACCAGCAGGGGGTCACTTGTTGACAAGGAGCAGGACCAGCCCCCAATGCCACCAGGTGTGACCCCCGCCAAGGCCTGCAGGAGGCAGTGCGGACCCGTCTCCAGGCTAGGCCACCAGGAAAGCGCCTTTCCCGAGCCGGTTCCCTGCTCCTCCCTGGCCTTCTCCAGAGACCCTTGTCCCTGCCCGCACCCGGGAAGCCACTCGCCGCCTTCCTGCAGGGGCGCAGCAGACGGGCGTAGCCGCAGTCCTGCGGGGCCAGCCGGCCCCTTGGCCGCTGTCCCCAGACCTGCCCTGATTTCCCTGACTTGCTCCTACTCGGGGCGCGGCCTCCTCCTGCCGGACTGACCGCGGCCCTGTCCCGCAGGCATCGCACAGAGGTGCACGGCCATCAAGTACCACTTCTCGCAGCCCGTCCGCCTGCGCAACGCCCCCTTCAACCTGACCAAGACCATCCAGCAGGACGAGTGGCACCTGCTCCGTGAGTATCCAGGCGGGCCGGGCGGGCGGGGCCTGCCGAGGGCTCTGAGGGCCGTGGGTCTCTGACGGGAGAGGTGGCGGTTGGACCCGCAGGCCTGGGGCAGGATCCCCGAGTGCGTGTCCAGCTCCTGGACGGTCCCGGCTCCAGGCACTCAGGCACCCCTCAGCACCCACCGGCCTCGTCGTCACGGACCCGGGCTCTGCTCTGTCCCCAGAGAGGAAGGAAACGGGGGGTGGGGGTGGGGAGAGCTCAGACGGGGAGAGGCCGGCCCCATCTCCGCCCCACACTCGAGGGGCCCCACACCAAAGGGAAACACAGTGAGAGTGAAGGAAGGAAGGAAATGGGGAGGGGGTATCACAGGGAGAGGTCGCCCTGGAGGCGGTGTTTGCGGGCGGGGTCTGGGTGCAGCCCTCGCCATGCGCGGGGAGGGGCTCCAGCTCTGCGGTGGACCTGGGCCGAGTGGGGCCAGGACAGGCCCTCCCTCGGGGATAGGTCATTCCTGGACCCAGATTTGGGGTCTTACGCTTGGCCCCCCACATGGGCCTGCGGGGGCGCACGGGCCTGGAAGGAGGGAGGCCCTGGGACCCTCGAGGCGCAGAGGCCCCGGCTTGCAGGCGCCAGTGGCCAGCTGCCTGCCCTCCTGCCGGGGCCCCATCTGCTGCCGCGGGCTGCGGGGACACTGGCCGCCTGCCCCTGGCCGCTGACCCGCCCGCCCGCCCCCAGACCTGCGCAGGATCACCGCTGGCTTCCTGGGCATGGCTGTGGCCGTCCTGCTCTGCGGCTGCACCGTGGCCGCCGTCAGCTTCTTCTGGGAGGAGAGCCTCACGCAGCACGTGGCCGGGCTGCTCTTCCTCATGACAGGTGAGGGGCACCCGGGCCTGCACTCACTTGTGCATGCAGACACACGTGTGCACACGTGTACACACGTAGGCATGTGAGCAGACATGCATACGTAGGTATGCATGCACACACAAGCACACACAGGCACACACGAGCACACAGGTACGTATATGTAAGGACATGCACACACGTGCGCACACTCAGGCATCCGTGTGAGCACACACGTGAACACACACGCCGGTATGCATGCAAAGAGGCTCCCAGCCATGCTCAGGGCCCGCACGGGGCAGCTGCCAGAGGCCACTGGCAGGGGTGGGCCCCCGGGACACGCAGGAGGGGCCCGAGTCACAGGCCGAGCAGACACCCATGTGCCCATTGTACAGCAGCCGGGGCTCACCGTGAACTCGACCCTTCCTGGGGGGAGGGGACTGGGGCTCGCACCCAGCACAAGGACATCGTCACCGCACAGTCCTGGCCGAGCCCCGAGTCCCAGAGGCCGAGCCCTTCCCGGCTCTTGCTCTTGGGGCTGTCAGCAGGCACGTGGACCCCAGTGGACCCTGAGGCTCCCCGCTCCTGGGTTTGCGTGCTGGCACCTCACACGTGTGCGGGCAGAGCTGAGGGCTGCGCCCCCCCAGCCCCTGCCGAGCCAGCCCGCCGTGGGGCGCTGAAGTGGCTCCCCTCAGTATGTGGGGCCTGGGGGCGCCCAGGGGCTGCTCCAGGGCCTCCCCCCGGGGCTCCCTCACCGATGAGACTGCAGGGCCACGGGAGGCGTCCTCTGTGGGATGATCTTTACGGGGCGTGACCTTTGCAGGGTCATGACCTTTACGGAAGCAGAGCCCTCTCCAGTGCCCTCTCAGAGTTAAGGACAGATGCGTCCTCGGGGAGTCGCCCTGAACTAGCTCTAGCCTGGGTCTGCCCACGCCTGCGTGTGTGTGTGTGTGTGTGTGCTTGTGTGTGCACGTGCATGTGCACTGTGCATGCATGTGTGCACATGTGTGCATCTGTGTGTGCGTGTGTGCATGTGTGTATGCGTGTGTGCATGTGTGTGCATGTGCATGTGCACTGTGTGTGCATCTCTGTTCACATGTGTGCATGTGCATGTGTCTGCACATGTGTGTGCATGTGTATATGCGTGTGTGCATGTGCGTGTGTGTGTGTGTGTGCATATGCATGTGCATATGTCCAGAAAAGATCCATCCACCCGGTACTGAGAGTGGAGGTCGGGGTGCAGGGCCCGTGTGCCTGGGCGGGGAGCAGCCTGTGACGGCTCTCGGGGGGTCAGCGCCGGGAGCCCGGGCGGGTGGGCACCACGTGACGGCTCGTGCCTCGCTCCCGCCCCAGGGATCTTCTGCACCATCTCGCTCTGCACCTACGCGGCCAGCGTCTCCTACGAGCTGCAGCGGCCCCCGCAGCTGCTGTACAGCCTCCCGGCCGACGTGGAGCACGGCTACAGCTGGTCGGTGTTCTGCGCCTGGTGCAGCCTGGCCTTCATCGTGGCGGCCGGCGGGCTGTGCATCGCCTACCCCTTCTTCAGCCGCGCCAAGCTCGCACACCTCAAGGTGGGCCGGGACTCCTCCGTCTGACCGGCTCCCCACGGGGCAGCCCGGCTCCGGGCGGGACCCCACGCACAACGGCCCCGACCCTGCTGCCCGCTGCCCTCCCGGATGACCGAGAGCCAGATGTGGCCCTGCCCGCGCCCCGTGGACTCGGCGGCTGTGGGTTCAAGTGCTTTAAAGACTGGATGTTGGCCTCAGGCGGGGCGGCTGGCACGGCAGCGTCTTGGCGGGCGTTGGTCTCGAGGTCTGTACATACCCCTTCCCGGGGGCACCGGTGCCCCTGCAGCCCGTGTCCTGTGCTCGCCGTGGCCTGCCCGCAGGACCGTCCAGTCTGCGTCCGTTCTGCTGCGGCAGATGTCTGTGTTTCTCGTGGCGTTTCCTTGGCCCAGGAGGAGGCTCCTTCCAGGCCCGTATTTATTTTTGTAATGGACGTTTCCTCGCCGTCATGCTGAGAACTGTGGGCCCACGGGGTGGGCATGGGGCTGCCCCCCACCCGGTACCTCCTCCGTGTGTCTCTGCATTAAATGACTGTCCCTTGGTAGCCGGCTGCCTCTCTGTCTCTCACCAGGGACACGTCCCCCGGGCTGGCACCTGACGACACCACTGACTGTTTCCTGGGCCTCCTCGAGGGTTGGCAGCTTCTCATTGGTCCCTGGGGGCAGACACACACACACACACACACACACACACAGAGACACATAGAGACACACACATACAGACACACACAGATACACATACACACAGATACACATACATACACATAAGACACAGACACACCACACACATATACAGACACACACACAGACACACTCAGACACACACATACAGACACACTCAGACACACACAGGGACACACACAGACACACACAGATACACACAGGGACACAGACACACACACACACACACACACACACACCTGTAGGACGTGCCCCTGTCAGAGTCAGGCAAATGGGAATTTCTGCAGGGAAGAATCTTGGCATCCAAATTGTCTCCACCCTCCTGAAGGTCTGGGCACTGCACTGTTCCAGGTGCTTCTAGATGGTTCTAGATTATTCTAGGTGGCTCCAGACGATTCTAGATTATTAGATAGTTCTAGACTGTTCTAGGTCACTCTAGGTAGTTTCAGGCTGCCCCAGGGCCGCAGGGAAACCAAACCTGGGCTTGCCCCTGGGTCACTGTACCAGAGAAGCGAAGATTTCGACTCAGTCTCTGGAGCCCGAATGGTTTCCTGAGCTCATGGCAGAAGCTCGAGATGCTTCCTGAACTCCGCGCCCTCTGGCCCGCCCCGCCCCCCGCTGCCCGTGCCCGCAGAGCATTCTCCAGAAGACCCGCATGTGGGCAGCGGGCGAGGACGGTGCCCGGAACACAGACCCGAGGGCAGCCGGGCTCCTGCAGGGCGAGTCTCCGTGACCTGGGCCAAGGGTGCTGCGTGCACGGCCCTGAGCCGGAGGAGGAACAGGGGCCTGGAGGGCGCGGGGGGCTCAGGGCTGAGCCTAGTGACCATCGCCGTGCTCTGTGGCTCACTGTGTCCGACCCATGTCCACTCCACAGGGCGCCTGGCCAGGCAGGACGGTGCGTTCCCACTGTCAGCTCCCCACGTGGGCTTCCCTCGTGGCTGGGCAGCGTCTGCCAGCCTGGCGGTGAGGACGGGCCAGGGGGGGTGTCGGAACGCGAAGGCAACAGGTGACAGAAGCAGGAGCTGGGGAAGCCTCCTCCCAGCGGGTCCAGCCGGCATTGCTATGGCAACCAGAGCCCCGCCCTCCGCGCCTGGATTGGGAGACAGCGCCATCTAGGGGCGCCGGTGGGCACCACCCGCGGCTCTGCGGGCTGCGGACCCCCAAGCATCCTCTGTGCTTTGACCCCGCGAGCACAGGGCCCTGGGGGCAGCTGGTGGACGGCAGGGCTCCAGGGAGGCCGTGGGATGCCCCTCCCCCCTCCGCAGTCTCGGCTACCTCCGCTGTGTCCATCCCCACAGTTCTGTGGTCACGAGGCCGAGGGTGGGAGGACCAGGCACTCTGGACCCGCCTTGTGGGGGCCCCAGCTGCCCTGGACCTGATGGACTCTGGCGAGGGGCCGTGCACGGGCCAGAGGTGCGGCCCCCAGAGCAGGGAGGTGGCCTCTGCAGGCGGGAGTGCGGAGGGGGCTCACTGGCCCCCGGCCCATGTGCCCAGCACCCTCGCAGCCCCCCTGCAGCTGACACCGCCTCTGTCCAGGCGGGGAAGGCGGGGAAGGCAGCCCCCTCCTCGGCCGTGTGAGAGGCGCCTCCCAGGGTCCCCCACGGCGGGGCGCTCAGAGCCGCCTCCCCCCCCCCTGGTCTGCACCCCAACAGGCGCCGGGGAGCCAGTTCTCTACAGCCAGCGGCTGCGTCTACACCACACTCAGAGCAGGCGAGGCCATGGGGGCAAACCAGAACCGGGTGTGGCACCGTCCCCTCGCCCCTCGCTCGCCACCAGGGGCTGTGACCAGCGTCTCACGGGCAGGGGACCCAGAGGCCAAGGTGGCCGGAGGGGGTGGACACACAGAGGGGACAGTGGTGACGTGCATGGACGGCAGGACGGGGGGCCTGGGCAGGCAGAGGGCATCGAGGTCGGGCTGGCCGTGGGCGTGCCGGGAGCCATGCCCTTTCTGGAGCGGGCAACGCCTTCCTTGCTGGCGGGCGTGGGGACAGCCCTGTCCTGGGCCCACCCGGACTTGTCCACACCAGCGGAGCAGGACTTGGGGCTGCACCCCATTACCTGGTGGGGGAAGAGGGGCTTGACTCAGGCAGAGGCCGCTCTCCTACACGCCACGGGTCTCTGTGGGAGGGACAAAAGGGGGGCGGGGACCTCCCCGGCCTCGCCTGGGACCCCCCGGCCTCGCCTTCTCTGAGTGTGGTGTAGACGCAGCCGCTTGGGCACCCCACACGGCTCCGGAGCACCACCGGGAATGAGTCCGAGCACAAAGCCAGGAGGGAGCCCTGGTCCCACCCCCCTTGCCCGCTGCTGACAGGCGGGGACTGTCCCTGGCCTGCGCCCCCTTCCGCTTGCACCCGCCTCTCAGCACGGAGCCGGCTCGCACCACGCCCGCTGCTCAGAGGAGCCGGGCGGGGCCCGGCCCAGGGCCCACGGGGCATGCTCTCGGGTGCAGAGCCCATCCCCGTGTCCCCCACTCCCAGCCTGCACCCACCCCCACCTGGCAGCTGAGCCTGCTGCAGCCTGAGAAGCCGGTTGGCACAGACCGGCAGGCAGAACCCCCGTTGGCGCTGAAGGGCTCAAACCTCATCAAGTTCCTGCCTCTTGCTCCTGAGCAGGCATGGAGGGTGCTTTGAACTCACTCGGGAACCTTTCGTGCTCTGGGGGAAAGTCTAAGGATTTCCTCTACACATGGGGGCTGATTTGCTTCCCGAGGTCCTGCTGCTGCGAGCCTGGGCAGGGGGGGTGGTGGGGGGATGGCGGGGGCAGCAGGGCAGTGTGGGTGCGGGGCAGGTGTCTCCAGCTCCTGCCCCACCAAGGCCCGGTAGCCCCTGCAGGAGCCTCAGTGGGCGGGGCGGGTCCCACACCCTGTTCTCGAGGTTCCCGCGTGGGAGGGGACTCGCTCTCCAGGGAAGGGAAGTCGAGGCCAGAGCGATGCTCCAGCGGGCAGGATGCTGGCCTTGGTGCGGCCTCCCGCACGGCCCCCAGCCCCTCCGGGAGTGACCCCTGCTGCAGAGCTGAGCACAGCTGGGTGTGGCCCCCAAACAAACCAGAGTCCTGGTTCCCCGGGTCATTGCAGCCTCACAAGCAGGTTTCGGGGGGCCGAGGCGGAGATCTCTTATTAAAGGGGCTGGCGGGGGGGACGGCAGTGCAGGAGAAAGCTCTTCCCTGCACGTGGCTGCTTCCGGCGGGCCCAGTTTGTCTCCGACATCGCATGTGGCCCTGAGCACAGAGCCAGGAGTAGCCTGAGCACTGCCGAGTGTGGCTCCACGCTCCCCTCTCTGGAAAACGGCTTTTTTTTTTTTCAAATGTAGGAGAAAAAGAAATTCATCCAAGAGAGGGCAGGAGTGACGAGAGCGGGAGGCGGCTCGTCTCGCATGCGGCTGGTCCAGGCCAGAGAGCCAGGTGATCCCGAGCACCAACAGGAGCAATTCCTGAGCGCAGAGCCTGGAGTGAGCCCTGCATCACCAGGTGTGGCCCAAAGGAAACAAAAACAAAAACTCATCCAAAAGAGGAGACCCGCAGTGCCTGTGTGTGTGTGTGTGTGTGTGTGTCTGTGTGTGTGTCTGTGTGTGTGTGTGTGTGTGTGTGTGATGGGGGTTTCTCAATCTCTCACCAGGAATCATCTGGGCAGGGCGGTGCCCTCGGCAGGGGGTCAGGAAGGGCGAAACTCCGGGGCACTTCCTTCATGTTCTTTCCGCTGTCCCCGCCTCGGGGGCCCTGAGTTGGGGCCGTCCAGAGCTGCCCTTCAGGGCTGTCTGGCTTCCCAGGCCCCACACGCTGCCTCGCCTCCGAGGCTTTACATACGTGTAATGTGGATCGTGTAAAACAAGCGCACGAATAAGAGCTGTTTCCATTCCAACGGCGAAGAAAACTGCAGGTTCCAAACACCAAGTTTACTATCGGCAGAGGGAACAGTGGTTCCTGCATTACAGTCCCTGAGCTCCGGCCCTGCTTCCAAGCGGGCAGCTGGACACAGGAGGCTCCGCCCAAGCACCATAGTCGGGGGCCCTGGGGGAGGCCGCCCGTGGGAGACCCGGGTTGGACCTAGCACCACTGAACACCACCGGGCGGCCGGAATCCCAGCCAAAAGGGAGGCAGAGCAGCCCCTGTGCCCGCCGGCCGAGTCCTGCCTGCGTGGACGCACCCACCCGTCAAGCCTCCCGGGCACGAAGCACAGACCAGCGTCCAGGGACGGAACCTGGACCCTCGCCTGGTCTCAGGCCTGCAGGGGCACCTGTGGGCCTGGGTCCCGGACACGATCCAGGACATCCTCTCCCACGGCCAAGCACTGACCGCTCGCCAGCGGGGGTCCCAGCTGGGGGCCCTTCTTGTACTTGCACAGGAAGGCCTCGGTCTTGCCCAGGCTCACGGGAAACTGCTCCACCAGAATCAAGGACCCCTCCTCCCCGCAGACCACGCCCCCAGGAGGTGGCTCTGCTCTGGCCACGCCCTCCACAGAGACCATGCCCCCAGGAAGTGGCTCTGCCCTGGCCACACCCTCTCCACAGACCATGCCCCCAGGAGGTGGCTCTTTCCTGGCCACGCCCACCTCTGTCCTCTCTGTGTCGGGCTCTGTCTCTGCCCTGGCCACTGAGTGCATTGCTGGTCCATGCTCGTCCGCGGGTCCTGCTCCAGGGGACAGTGTGGTGCTGCTCTTGTTCCAGCCGCTGAGGCATCCCTGGGGGTCTTCACTGAGTAGCAGTACGAGGGTCCCGCCGACTCGAAGGACCCTGTGGGGACGGTGACAGTCGAGTCTCCTGCTTCCCAGAGAGCAGAGCCCCGCGTGGGAGACGGCAGGTTCACCTGACGTGTCCTGGCACCTGTCTGCACACAGATGCCGTGTCCCCATCACGAGGCCTCCCCAACTCAGGTTCTGCCTCCGCAAGCACCTGGGGAAGGCAGGCACCAGGGGAGACCCAGGGAGAGACTGTGAGCCCCGAGCCCAGGCTGGGAGCAGGTGAAGATGCAGCAACAGTGCAGGGGGCCAAGGGGGGGCCCTGGGGGCCCTGGGGTGGTGCGGAGATGCTGCACTGGGACCCAGGGCTGGTGCCGACAGGAGGGGCAGGGGAGGCGGTGCCTGGTGACGAGGGCTGGCCTTGTCCCAGGGAAGGCACTGCGCACCCACATGCCACAGGAGGTCAGAGAGCAAGCACTGCCCCGTCAGCTCACAGGGCGCCCACCGACATCTGTGGCTGGCCTGAGCTCAGTTCCCGGAAACACCCAGAAAGGGCTCCTGAGAGAGGGCCGCCCACAGGGCAGAAAACCAGGGGCTCCCGCTCGGAGACAGGGTCAGGCCTGCATGGGGGGCTGTGTGTCAGGGTCTAGGAAGGGACACTCAGGGTCTGGTAAGGGACACGTGGGGTCTAGGAAGGGACATGCGGGGTCTAGGAAGGGACACTTGGGGTCTAGGAAGGGACACTCGGGGTCTAGGTCAGGCATATTCGGGGTCTAGGAAGGGACACGCGGGGTCTAGGAAGGGACACGCAGGGACTGTGTGTGTCAGGACACTCGGGGCCTAGGAAGGGACACTCGGGGCCTAGGAAGGGACACTCGGGGCCTAGGAAGGGACACGCGGGGACTGTGTGTGTCAGGACACGCGGGGGCTGTCAGGGACGCGCAGATCTGCTCCTTGCAGAAGTGACACACGGGGGTTCCTAGTGGTTGTCCTTGAGTCCCGTGTTCATGAGGGCACACTGCGACCCCACGCGCCCTGTTCCCCGCTACAGCCCTGCCGAGACGCGATGCCCCACGGCTCCCAAAGACCCCGGGCCTCGCCCCTACGGCTGCCGCCCCAGGCGAGCCCGCGTCCCAGAACGCAACAGGCAGCTCGGGCAGCAGCAGCCGCACCTGCTCAGGGCGGCGCTCAGCGGGCAGCGGCCCTGGGGTCACTGTGGCTCACCCCCCCCCCCGCATCCCCGAGAGCTCTCGTACCCCACGCGGGCGCGCACGCCCAGCACCCCCGGCGGGCTCTGTGGCCAGTGCTGGGCCCACGAGGCCTGACCCTCCGGGGTGGGGGCCCCCCACACGCCACACTCCGAGAAGAGGCCAAAGCCCTCGGCGCGGAGCCGCCTCACCTCTGCATTTCCCGCAGCACGCGGCCGAGCCCCGCGCCCAGCCGGAACTTCTTCCCGAAGGGAACGTCGGAAATCACGGCGTCGACGCTTCCTGACGGCCACGGCAGCCCTGAAACAGGCCGGAGACGCCGCACTGACCCGCGTGCTGTCCGGGCCCACCCCAAACCCCCTACAGGGGTGGGGGTGCTGCTCCTGGGAAGGACGGGGTCCGAGAGGACTCGCGGGTCACTCTGGGACACAGAGAAGCTCTGACCCTCACGGGAAATGTCAGGCCTAGAACAGGGCGCGACGGGCAAGTGGCCAGACAGGAGGGAGGCCCTGCACGTGGACAGTGTCCCCAGGACTGCCCTTCACGCGCACGGCCCTGCCGTGCTCACACTCACACACACACACACTCACATACACACACTCACATACACACTCACACACACACACACTCACATACACACACTCACATACACACTCACACACACACACACTCACATACACACACTCACACACACTCACACACACACTCACACACACTCACACACACTCACACACACACTCACACACGTGGGACTGTGCCTCACACACTCACACACACTCACACACACACTCACACGCACACACACACTCACACACACACGGGACTGTGCCTCACACACTCACACACACACTCACATACACACACTCACACACACTCACACACACACTCACACGCACACACACACTCACACACACACACTCACACACGTGGGACTGTGCCTCACACACTCACACACACTCACACACACACTCACACGCACACACACACTCACACACACACGGGACTGTGCCTCACACACTCACACACACACTCACACGCACACACACACTCACACACACGGGACTGTGCCTCACACACGCACACACACACACTCACACGTACACACACACTCACACACACACGGGACTGTGCCTCACACACACACACACACACGCGCGCGGGACTGTGCCTCACACACACACACACTCGGGACTGTGCCTCACACACACACACACACACACTCACACACACACGCGGGCCTGTGCGTGCTCGTCAGCTCTGAGGGGCTGAGCGGGGACCAGCCCACAGGCCCACAGTCTCGAGAGTGGCGACCCGTCAGGCGCTGGCTTCTTTATTCCTCTCCAGGCTCTTCTCAGCCGTCAGGGAGCCCCGGGACCCTGCTGGGGGCTTCCTTCCTGCAGGTGGACACGTAGGCAGGGGCCGGGCCCTGGACTTGGCAGGGTTGGGCTGACCAAAACCATCTTTATTACTTCAGACAGCACAAGTCTGATGGCTAGAGACGGAAGACCAGAAGCAAATGTCCTGCGGTTCAGGAAAGTCTAACCAGCCCCTCTCTCTCACCTGGAGAGGAGACGGGAGGGAGTTGGCGGCTGGGCCACACCTGGGAGTCCTCAGGAGTCACCCCTGGAGGTACTCAGGGCACCCGACGTGCTGCCAGGAACTAAACCCAGGCTAGCCACGTGCGAGGCGAGTGCCCTGGCCACTGTGCTGGCGGCTTGGACGCTGTGCCAGGGCCAGCGAGGGCAGCCTCCTGCTGTGGTGAGGCCCCGGGCACCCCGTGGGGGCACCGTCCCTCTGCCACGCCTGTGACTCTGCAGCTGCGGCCACGCGTGTGCTCCAGCCCCGCATGCTGTCCCCCTGCGGGAGGGAGTTTCGACTGGGGGAGGCCTGGCCCCTGGCCCCTCAGCCGCTGGCCACCCTGTCCAGGAGCGGGCCCCGCTCCACACGGCCACGCAGGGCCCAGCCTCGCCCGGGCTGCCCCTGGGCTGCCCTGGAGCCCCAGCTCAGCACAGTGCGGCCGAGGGCCCCTCCTGCCCCGCCACACGGCACAGGTGTCTCGGGGGAAGCCGCCAGCCCACTGCGGGTCACGCTGCAGGCCAGGAAGGGCCCCAGGAGTGTGGACAGCTGAGAGGCAGGTCCCGCCCCAGCTGGGGACAGAGGTGACCCGGGTCCCGAGCGTGTGGCTCTGGGAATAAGCCGGGCCCCGAGGGTGCTGGAAGTACCCGGGCTGAAGGCGTCGCTATCTGGGCTCAGACAAGTTCATTCATGGCCACGGGCACAGGGCAGGCCGCGGCCCCCACCTCAACACCAAGCCTTGACACGGACCTCGACACGGGACCTTAACAAGGGAACTTCAACAAGTGGTCCTCGACATGGGACCCTGCTATGGAACCTGGATATATAACCCGGAGGCCTTGACCCTGCCAGGGAACCTAGAAGCTAGATACATGCCGTGCCACAGAACCTAGGGCCTGGATATATAACCCAGGGGCCTTGACCCTGCCAGGGAACCTAGAAGCTAGATACATGCCGTGCCACAGAACCTAGGGCCTGGATATGTAACCCAGGGGCCTTGACCCGACCCTGCCATGGAATCCCAACTCGGAGATGCTGGGCCTGCAGGACCCCAGCTATATTTACACCGTCCGTCTGTCCGTCTCCCCAGACGCTTCCGTCTTGACGCCTTACCTGTGACGGAGGCTCGGAGGAGCTCCACCTTGTCCTGCAGGCCAGCAGCCCTCAGGTTATCGGAGGCTCCGAGCAGCTGCTTTTCGCTGACGTCGGTGCCCACGTAGTACACGTCCTGTGAAGAGGGAGCCCTGACTCTGGGCTGAGGAGCCGCCGAGGAGAGGAAACCCACCAGCATCTTCCCGAGCGACAGAACAAAATGAGCGTCTCTGATTTGGGTTAAGACAAATTCAGAGGCTGGAGGGACAGCACAGCGGGGAGGGTGTTCAACCTCTGGCACCCCATATGGTCCCCCAGACCCCGCCAGGTGGATGCTCTGAGCACCACTGGGTGTGACCGTCCAAACCAAAAAGAAAAAAGTTAAATAAAAATGAAAACCCCCAAATTACAGCACTTGTCAAAAATGATATCCAATGGCAAAAAGCAAAAAGCTTTTCTTAAAAACCTGAAGCTGTTAATATTTCACAGCTACAGCTGCTAGCACAGTGGTTGGGCATTCGCCTTTCACGCGGCCGACCCCAGTTCGATTCCTCCGCCCCTCTCGGAGAGCCCGGCAAACTACTGACAGTATCGAGCCCGCGCGGCAGAGCCTGGCAAGCTCCCCGTGCGTATTGGATATGCCAAAAACAGTAACAATAAGTCTCACAATGAGAGACGTTACTGGTGCCCACTCGAACAAATTGATGAGCAATGGGATGACAGTGACAGTGACAGTGACAGCTGCCTAAGGAATTTGGGGATTAGACAGCCTTTAGGATTATGATTATCACGAAATTTTTCACATTTTTTCTAAACCTATTATAGTAGTTTAAGAAACAAGACCGTGTGTCAGCCCTTCAGGCCCCTTTGGATGACAGTAGCATCGAGCCAGGCTTGGCGTGAGTGACCACCCCAACAGACGCGTGATGGACAATGAACACACACATACGGGAGCACCAGACCTCGAGGCACGCCCCACTGGACAGCTTACCGGCCACTCCTTGGCAGCTTCCAGGAGGATTGTCCCAAGGCCACACATGGGGTCCAGGACGAAGGCCCCGGCCTGGAAGCAGAGACGCTGGTTTGGTATCCAGGGGCCAGTGTGGAAACCAAGTCATGGCCCACCTGCCCCCCCCACCACCACTCATGTTCGGAGGCAGGTGCGCTGCTGGCTGGGCTGAGAAAGGAGGCACCGAGGAGAGGTCGCGTGCCCACAGTGGGGGCGGGGACTCGGGGGCTGGGAGGGAGTTGTGTGCATCTCTAATGGGCCCGTCTCTAAGCAGAGACAGAGGAAGGCCCTAAAGGTCAGAGCAATTCCGCTGCAGAGATGCCCCCGGACCTTGCAATAGGCCACTCTCGCCGGCGACTCCAGACGGGAGTAGGCGCGCCATCCCCCCGCCTGCCCCCTAGGGACCCCAGCGGCTGCCACCTTCCAGAACTCAACGAAATGCCAAGGTGGGGGGGGGGCAGTAGCGGCAGATGCCAGGCTACTGGCATCAGGGGACACGGGAGGAGCCGGTCCCTCTCCTCCCCGCCCCCAAGGGACTCTGAGATGACACCCACGAAATGCCCCCCGGCTATGTAAGCTCCTACATGGCCATGATCCAGAGACACACGAATCTCAGAACCGGGCAGCTTGCTGCAGAGATCTCTCCAGACCCTGCAAGAGCGGCCGCACGACACTATATTTGATCCATAACAAGCAATACAAAACAAATTCTCCAGCATCGCCTTTTCAGCAGGCTTGAGTGGTGGTGGGGACATCCCAAGTAATAAGGGTGGGGCTGGTGTCGAAATACTGAAATAATCAGAGCAGAGAGAGAATACTGTGGAAATTGCCCGCCACACAGGCAGGGGAGGGGTTGGGGTTGGGCGGGGGTAGAGGGGATACTGGGGATTTTGGTGGTGGAAGATGTGCACTGGTGGAGGGACGGGTGTTTGGTCACTGTATGACCATCACTCAAACAGGAAAGCTTTGTAACTGTCTCTCACGGAAATCCAACAACAACGGCAACAACGAAAGGCCAGAGCAGTTCCAGCAAACCGTCTGGGGGTCAGTAGCCGAGAGAGTGATGCGGGGTGCCCGAGTGAGAGGCCCATTGTGTCTCGACTAGGGTGTGTTCTGGATAACAAGGGGAAGCTCTGCGGGGAGAGCCCACTCCCCGCTCCTGTGCAGGGCCGGGCGGGACGGGCTCCTCTATCCGCAGATGCTGAGACCGACAGCAAGAGAGGAAACACAGTGGAGCCACCCCTGGGAGGGCACAGGGGCCTGGGCACGGCGTGTCCACTCTCAGGCTGGCCTGCCAAGGAGACCAGGGCCCCCCAACCCTGCAACCACCCAAAGACACCAGGCCCCCAGAGAGCCGGCACGGCCTGAGGTCAGGCGTGCCCCCGACGTGTCCGGGGGGTCCCACGCCAGCCGGGCGCCTCTGGCGGGGGGCTGACCTGTCCAGGATTCCAGGAGAGTCTCCTGGCTCGAGGGCAGAAAGGACGGAGCCACCTCAGGGCCACCTGCTGCCACCCCAGAACCCAGAAGCCCAGGTGGGTCGAAAGCCCCGTGAAGACACAACCCACCAGGAAGAGGGGGGAGGGGAAGCTCAGGGACCCCGAGGGAACATCGGTGGGGCAGCCCCGTCACAGACGCCCCCTCCGCAGGGAGAACCAGAAACTGACAGTCACAAGTCAACCCAATTAGCAGAAACCGGAGGAGAAAAGAGGTTGGGAGCCATCGACAGTGCGGGGGGGCTGTGCAGCCAGCGGCAGTGACCCCCGCTCTCACCCCGAGAGATGGGACCAGGGTCGGCTGCCGTCTGTCCCCAGAGCACGGCCAGCCCAGAGCCGTCGGGGAAATGCGAGGAACAGGAAGCCGTATTTACTATTAATGGCTCTTTAACCTTAATCAGTGTAATTAACATTCACCAGTGAGCGGTGGCTAATGATGTCAACTACTGATAGACACGGGCACACCCAAGTTCCCACTCCCTCGCCAAGGTGAAGAAAAGCCCAGAACAAGGGATGCACAAGACGCCTCCACGGCACCGGAGGCCACAGGAAGGGTCCGGGACACGGATGGGGGGACGGCCATCCGGTCTGCAGCAGGGGTAGAGCATGTAGTAGGGTGCAGAAAGACTTTTCAGAAAATGGTGCTGGGAAAACCGGCCCGTCACATGCGGAAAGAAAAGGAACTGACCTGGATATCAGACCTGAGTCCCTAAAGTATCTCTTACTGTGTCCATACAAAACTAACTAATATTAAGATGTAAATTAAGATGCCAGGAGGAGAGGAATGCCCCCAGGTGGTGTTTCTGCCCCTGAGCCTGATGGGCAGTCAGGAAGGGCTTTCTTATGTTGATTTTGTTACCAGATATGGGCCCAGAGGGCAAGGGGTGGAGAGACAGTGGGGGAGAGGCAGAAAGAGAGAGTGAGGGGTTGTCAAGGGAGAAGCAGTCAGAGTCAGAATCCAGAGAGGAGAGAGAGCCCAGGCTGCGAAGGCACAGGGGGTCCCTTCATGACACCCGGTCCAGAGACATGTGCAAGGAGCCAGGAGGAAGCAAAGGGGGATGCACGGGGCCGTCCCAAGCCCAGGCTGCCACACCACAGGAACTGGGGACCGGAGCACAGACCCCCGCAGATTGGGAGGGGGTATCTGCTGAGGGCTGATGGCCAAGTTATATAAAGGCCTAAGAAGAACGGAAGAACCCCACTGAAAACAAGGGCAGAGAGACGAACAGAAACTTCCTCAGAGAAGACAGACAGATGGTCAGAAAGTGTCAGGGAAAATGCTCCGCATCACTAACTGTAGGATAACATTGTCACGGGGAGCTTAGGTTTATTTGCGTTACTCCCATCACAGTGCTCCATTCCTGTGTTTGTTACTTCTTCTTTGTGCTCTGTTGACTTGTAAATATTGTCTTTCTCTTCTCCTTGATTTCTTTGCATAGTTTATTCAGAGCCATGTCTCATGTATGGGCACAGGAAGACTTAGCAAATGCTATGCTTTTATAACCTGGGAGTCATTTGGCTCTACATGATATTTTCCTGCTGGGCATTGTTCTCTCGACCTAAGCCTCAGCTGCCCTTACTTCCTAGCACCCCCAAAAGTAGGGTCCCAATGAGAGACGGGATGGACCCAGGGCAAGCGGTGAGTTGTGTGCTACCCTGGCATCGAGATGGGCCTGGCCAAAGTGCCTAATGCTTAACTATAAGTTAAGAGCTTGGTCATGGACAAATGCTGTCATGATCCAAAAAGTAATAATTAGTTTTGGACCCTGGTAGGGTTAGGAATGATTAATCTGGCCTGAGCACTGTAATCTGAGTCTGTGGCAAGATGTTGCCAGGAGAGCTGCCCTCCAAGCCTCAATGTAACTCTTACTGTGTCCATACAAAACTAACTAATATTAAGATGTAAATTAAGATGCCAGGAGGAGAGGAATGCCCCCAGGTGGTGTTTCTGCCCCTGAGCCTGATGGGCAGTCAGGAAGAGTTTTCTTATGTTGATTTTGTTACCAGATATGGGCCCAGAGGGCAAGGAGTGGAGAGACAGTGGGGGAGAGGCAGAAAGAGAGAGTGAGGGGTTGTCAAGGGAGAAGCAGTCAGAGTCAGAATCCAGAGAGGAGAGAGAGCCCAGGCTGCGAGATGGAGCGCGGAGAGACAGGAGGAGACGGGAAGGAGGGGCCGTGTGACGCTAGAATGGAATAAACGGCAACTGGTCAATCAACTGGCTTGGCTCTCGTTTCCTCTTCTGTCTGCCCCATGGCCCGGGCTCCGCTGATGGGGAGAGGCGCCCTGGGCAGATTTTTTGCAACTAACCAGCAGGGAAACTGGAATCAAAACAATGAGATACAATCTTTCTATGTCTGTCCCTCTCTGACTCATTTCACTTAGCATGATACTTTCTATGTTGATCCACTTATACGGAAGTTTATGACAGCTACATAGCGTTTCATTGTATAGAAAGATTGCGCTCATCTGTGGAATATGAAATAACAGAGTAGGAGATTAACACCCAAGAATAGTAGAAATAAGTACCAGGAGGTTGCCCCATGGCTTGGAAGCCGGGCTCACATGCTGGGGGCAAAAGGCAGCTTGGACAGAGAAGGGAACACCAAGTAAAATGTGGCTGGAGGACCCGCTCAGGAGGGGAGATGCGTGCTGAAAGTAGACTAGAGATTGAACACGATGGCCACCCAATACCCCTATTGCAGACCACAACACCCAAAAGGAGAGAGAGAACAGGAGGGAATGCCCTGCCACAGAGGCGGGGTGGGGTGGGGGGATGTGATTGGGGGGTGGGAGGGTTACTGGGTTCATTGGAGGTGGAGAATGGGCACTGGTGGAGGGATGGGTTCTCGAACTTTGTACGATGGAAACACAAGCACGAAAATGTGTAAAGCCGTAACTGTACCCTCACGGTGACTCACTAATAAAAACAAAACCAAAAAACCAATGAGTACAGTCACACACCAGCGCGGAGAAGAAAAACAACCAGTGCCGGCATGGGAGTGGGGGTAAAGGAAGCCTCATTCACTGTTGGTGGGAAGGCCGACTGGCCTCCACACGGACACTGAACAACACGACACTCAGCAACATGGACACTGAACAACACGGACACTCAGCAACATGGACACTGAACAACACGACACTCAGCAACATGGACACTCAGCAACACGGACACTCAGCAACATGGACATTCAGCAACACGGACACTCAGCAACACGGACACTCAGCTACATGGAGACCCCAGCTACATGGACACTCAGCAACACGGACACTCAGCAACACGGACACTCAGCAACACAGACACTCAGCAACACAGACACTCAGCAACGCGGACACTCAACAACACGGACACTCAGCAACACGGACATTCAGCAACACGGACATTCAGCAACACGGACACTGAACAACACGGACATTCAGCAACACGGACACTCAGCAACACGGACACTCAGCAACACGGACATTCAGCAACACGGACACTCAGCAACATGGACACTCAGCAACACGGAGACTCCTCAGCTGCACGGACACTCAGCAACATGGACACTCAGCAACATGAACACTGAACAACACGGACACTCAGCAACACAGACACTCAGCAACACGGACACTGAACAACACGGAGCATCCTCAGCTGCACGGACCCTTCTCAAAACACTAAGACTTGAGCTTCCATATGGCCCAGCAGTTCTACTTAGCATCTCCCCCAAGGGACCAAACTTCTGTTTAGGGAGATATGTGTGCCCAGCCGTGGCAGCACCGGGCACAGTCACCGCAGTCTGGACACAGCCGCGTGCCAGGAGCAGGTGGTGGAAAGCAAACTACGCTGCAGCTACACGAGGAGTATCACTAGGCTGTGAGAAATGTGTCCCGCCACGCAATGTCCTGCCCCGTGGACGGAACTGGGGAGTGTCGTGCTGAGTGACCCGGCCAGGAGGAGGACGGGCAGGGCTGACAGGAAGCAGGCAGGCAGGGAGTCAAAAGGCTCCGGGGGCGGCAGCGTCGTGACCTTGTGTAAAGAACTGACTAGCACTGCAGGAAGGGGGGCTTGGGGAGGGGACCCCGCGGAAGTGGTGGAGGGGTGTGGACCACGATCGCCCTGGTCGGAGCATGGAGGCCCGCCACGAGCAGTGCAAAGGTCACGGCACAGCTCGGTTCCACGCCCCTTTCAGCAGTGGCAGGTGGCGGGAGTGAGCCAGGCTGCTGCGGGCGCCTCCTGACGAGGACGCAGCTTCCCATGAGGACGGAGCCCAGACGGGACAAGTGCAGAAGCAGAGGCTGCGCGACCCCATGCGCCAGAAAGGTCACACACGGCGGCAGCTTCCGGCTCGGGAGTTTCTCTGCCAGGACGCTCAGAGGCATCAGCACCTGAGACCCAGCCCAAGGCGGGGAGCAGAGGCAGCGGGAGGGGACTAAGGGGAGCAGAGAAGCAAGGGAAGGCCCCACGGCGGCGAGGGGCGTGGGTGCCCTCGGGGTGGGGGTGGGGTCTCCTTGCCTGGATGTCCGCGAGCGAGGCCAGCGCCCAGGCGACGGTGGAGCGCAGTCCGGCCGTCTGGATGTAGGCCCTGCTGGCCAGCGGCGCCCTGCGGGAGGAGAAGGCCAGAGCGTCCGCTGTCAGCAAGGCGGGAGCCGGACTCCCCAGGACTGGTCTGCCCATGGGGGTCCCCAGGAGGGTGGGGAGGAGGCACGCCCAGTCCCCAGCAAAAGGTCACGGAGCAGAGTGACCCAAGCACGTGGTCTCGTGCGCTCAGCGTGCAGCCGTGAGGCTGCGGCCTGGCCAGGCCCAGCGTGTGAAGCAGGGACCCCAGAAGTGTCCAGGACCCTCCGGTTCCCAGCCTCAAGGCAGAGAGCTCCGTGGCAAACCAGGTACTCGGGCGTTTTTGGGGGATGCACATCCTCGTGTGCCTCTCAGCCCCCCAGGTGGCCGGAGCCTGCTTTGTCATCCCCACCTCTCTGGACTCAGGCCACGCTCCGTCCCTCCCCCTCCCTGGACTCCAACCCACGCTCTGTCCTTACCCCTCTCCCGACTCAGCCCCACAGGCCCCACCTCTCCTGGACGGCAGAGATGGTTTAGGGGGTGAGTCGCTTGCTTCACACGTGGCCAACCTAGTTCCATGTCCAGCACCCACCGGGTCTCCTGAGCCCGCCAGGAGCAATCCCTAAGCACAGAGCCAGGAGTAAGACCTGAGCACTGCCGGTGTGGTCCTCACCCAAAATAGACAAGCAAATAATAAAAGGAGCAATACTCTTCCAGTCAAAGAATAAGGGCTATAAAACCTGAAGAAGAAATTTAGAACTGTGATGTTGTTTCTAAATTTAAGTAAAATTTTACATTCAACAGATTAAGGATTTTAGCTTACATTTGGACCTGTTGAAAATCATTTGAAACGAGAATAATCTAATTCACTTTCCAGCCTGAATCCGTGATCAGGCCTGGCTGTGGCACAGTACTGCACGGGGCTCGCGGCTGAGCAAGTCACTTTGCTTGCTCAGACGCTGTTTGCCTGCAGCTCTCCCTGTCCTCTCATTTTCTCCTACAAAGAGTGAAACATTCATCATTCTACAAACTCCTAGTGCTCGGAATATAGTGCTTACCGGAAAATAGGAATTCCCACCACGGAGTAAATGTCATTCAGATGTACGAAGATCTGAAAGAACAAATACAGAAGTTAGAGGTGGGTCAGGAAATGCGTCAACCCGTTTTCAACAAGATGCAAACTCGCATCTTGAACCCGCAGGACCTTTACAGAGAAACGCAAAGCCTTGCCTGAGAGCTTTGAAAGAAACGTGATGTGCTAATTTTCCTAACTGCAAGTACTCAGCCTGGCAGCTTGATGCCCGTGAGGGCGTGGGGGCGCTGGGGCCCCAGGCCACACTCACGGCGTCGACTCCAACCCGGGCCTTGTATGTGCCCGCCACACTTCTCTGAGCAGAGAGAGGGTCGGGTTCACTTCACAGAAAACTCTGGGGTGGATCTGGGGCCCCTGTCGGAACGTGGTGGTGGATCAGACCCCCACCCCCCTGGGCCTGACCTCCGGGGGGACAGAGCCCTTCCCTCAGGCGGCTCCCACCAGCCCCTGTGTCCTGTGGGTGCTCCCGCTGGGCGCCCAGGAGGAAGAGCCAAATCCTCCAGCAAGACACAGGGGCTGAAGGTCATTTTCACAGGCTTGTGAGTCTCGAGGAGCTTCAGGGTCCTGCTGTTTCCTGGATGCAGTTACTCAGCCCACGGCAACCCTCGCATGAGCAGCTCGCTCGGACTCAGGCCAGGGGCCACCCGGTTTCCAGGAGAAACGCTGCTGCTCTGGAGTGACTCCACTGCACGACCAGACAAGCTTTCTGGGTCCCCTCCGAGCTGACAGTTACAACACCGTCACATCCAGTCAGGAACAAACTAACGAATCATGCAAATGACCAAACTACTTGTCACATGTAGGAGACGGCACATGAGGAACCTCCTTCAAAGCCAGCAGTTAGCTCCAGGCCTGTGTGGACTGTGCTCTAATGAAAACCAGTGTCATCTCGTCCAACTCACTTTGAAACGGAGAAAAGCCATAGTCCCACAGCCCCAACAAAGTCACTGCCAGCACAGTCGGAATCTACCAGCATAGTCCTGAATCTGTAGCACAGTCCAGAATCTACCAGCACCGTCCAGAACCAGCACCATCCAGAATCTACCAGCACCGTCCAGAATCTGCCAGCACCGTCCAGAATCTACCAGCACCGTCCAGAATCTGCCAGCACCGTCCAGAATCTGCCAGCACCGTCCAGAATCTGCCAGCACCGTCCAGAATCTGCCAGCACCGTCCAGAATCTGCCAGCACCTTTCAGAACCAGCGCCGTCCAGAATCTAGCAGCACGGCCGGAACCAGCGGCCGGGTCCTGAGCAGGAGCGGCGCCCTCTCTGCAGTTCACTGTCTGGGGCACGGCTGCCACCGGGAGGTCCGGCTCAGCTCTGCCGGAACAGCCCCGCTAAAGCCACCTCCCTGGGTAGGGTATCTTCTCAGGGAGAACTCTGCAGAACCCTCTGGGCCTGGAGATGTCCTACCTCCACGCCTGGGCGCCTCAGGTCCGCCTGCCAGCCGAACTGCTTCTTCAGGGCCACTCCCAGCACGCGCCCCGCCTCCTGGAGAAGCTGCATGTTAGTGGGGGCAAGCATGGCTCAGAAGCAACAGAGGGGCAGGGGCTGGGGTCAACCGCCAGAACGGTGGGGTGGTGGGCACCAAGCCCCGCCCACCCGCACTGATCCCCGCCCACCCGCACTGATCCCCGCCCACTCTGTGCCTCAAGCCCTGCCCACTTTGCACCAACCCACCCAACCCCTGTCTAACCCCGCCCACTCCTGCTGAGCCCCCCTCAGGCCAGAACCCCCTCCACTCTGTGAACCAAACCCTGTCCACTCCGTGCCGGGCCCCGCCCACCACAGACTGGTCCCCGCCCACTCTGCATCAAGCCCTGCCCACTCCGCGCTAAGCCCCGCCCCAATCCCCGCCCACTGCTCGGAGCCCCGCCCACCCCGCGCAAAGCAGGCGGGGCACGAAGCCGTCCCTCGGGTCCCAGCTGCGGGCCCAAGGAGGGGCCATCTAGGAGGCGGTGGTTCGGGCTCACGGCCGGGCGAGCGGGTTTCAGGGTCCCGCGGGAGTCCCCGGGGACGGTCCCCGCTGAGAAGCTGCCTGCAGAGCCGCGCCCCTGCCGGGCTGGGCGGAGGGGGCGGGGGTCGGGACGGAGGGGACGGCTGGGCAGGGGGAGGGCCTGCTCTGCGGAGGCCGCGGCTCACCTGCGCGGTGCACGCCCGGCCCACGGCCCCGCTGCAGCGGCAGGACACGCGGAAGGTGACGCCGCCCTGGGCGCCCGCGGGGTCCCGCTGCCCCTGCGGCCCGGCCGCTGCCCACGCCTCTGCTCTCTGCTTCTCGGCGCCCGTGGCAGCGCCGCTCCCCGCTTTCCTCTTCAGGGCCTTAACGTGGCGGAGAGGAACTTTCTCTCCCTCTGCATCAGCTTCGAGGAGGTTCTTCCAGATGGAAACGGCACCCAGCCAGCTTCCGGGGTCGTCGCTTATAAGGCTTTGCAGTTCCCGGAGTATCTTTCCTACAAATAGAAAACTCCAGGTTTTCCTATATTGAAGCATTAGTTTATTATACTATCACCCCCAGGCCCCATTTACCTTTACTCGTGTCCTATTAAATCACAAACTTCAGTAACAGGTCGTCTTTGTATTTTACCAGCTAGATGTAGTGTCTACACTTCTGCCTTCATTGATAGAACCTGACCTGTGAATCCTGTGCAGGATGCAGGCTTCGGGGGTCATGTCCCTCATGAATATGTGCAAGAGATCCGGGGAGACGCTGGGGCCAGAGTCCAGCCCTTGGCGGGGCCCCTCCTGCATCCTGTTCACCACATGGTCCCCAAGCACTACAGGAGTGACCGCCTCCCCCAGCACTGAGCTGAGAGTGGCCCCTAAGCAACCCAGGAGTGCCTCCCGTCCACCCAGCTGTACAAGGGGACAGAACTGACCAGTGGATGGAAAGCTATTTTGTGCTACTCCAGTCTCCAGATCTAGACTGGTACAGCTGCAAGATGTTTGGGGTTTTCGCCTGTTTGTTTTGGGGCCACACCCATCAGTGCTCTGGGCTTAGTCCTGGCTCCTGGCTCTCAGGGATCACTCCTGGTGGGCTCAGGGACTGTGGGGTGCTGGGGATCAAATCTGGGTCAGCTGAGTGCCAGGCCAACCCCCTCCCACTATACTGCAGCTCAGAGTTCTGATTCACACTGGGAAGTATATGCCCAGGCTCTCGAGCACTGTTGGACGAAAGCTGGGGGCAGGCTACCGTGGGAAGGGTGCTTGGGAGTTAACAAGAAGCACTGAAGGGCCCTGAGAGGCCAGAACCTGAGCAGTCTGTGGGGGAGGGCCGAGGGGGCAGAGATATACCTCGATGTCTAGCAAGTGGGAGCCGCTTTCTGACCAGCAGAAATATCCTTTCTGCAGATTTTAACTTTTTCAGCATGTTCAAGCCACAGCAGGTGGAGAAGAACACTTTTCCTGAGATGTATTCAACCTGGGGACAGGAACAAAGGGACCGATATCACTCGGCGCAGACAGCCAGTGCCCTTTCCCGGAGAAAACAGACAGTGGTGACCCAACCCAGATTCCCCGGGTCCAAGAACACGGCCAGGAGTCAGGGTGGCAGGAGGCGGCCGCTCCCCATGGACACGGGAACCCGGAGCCCCACCTCTCAGTACTGAGGAGCAGGAACCAACAGCGGTCAAGAAGCATTTAAAAGCTATTTCAGTTAGGGCCAGAGAGAGAGTACGGCAGGGAGGGCCCTTGCCTTGCACACGGTCGACCCTGGTTTGATCCCCAGCATCTCATTTGGTCCCCAGCAGGGCAATTCCTGAATGCAGAGCCAGGAGTACCCCCCGAGCATGGCTGGGTGTGGCCCACTCTCCCCACCACACAAACACACACACAACCAATTTTTTTTCCAGAGTTTATTGTCAGAAACTGGCAATAAATAAAAAAAGTTTATTGTATACCAGAACTGGTTTTGAAATCTTCACAACACAAAAGCAGAGATGGGAAGTCACATCCTTGCTGAGGACACAGGTGCCCAGGGTGGGCACAAGACTCCAGTTCCTACAACGCGTGTGCACATACATGCACACGTGCACACACATGTGCATACCTGAACCCGAGATGTCCCTGAGGTGGTTGGGCATGGGCCCAACAGGGGTGGGGGGGCAGGCGCCCAGATCCTGCACAGGTCTCACCTCTCACTGCTACAAGGCCAAGGGAAGCATTTCGGGCAGTGAGCGCCTCTAGAAATGTGACCGTGTGGGGGTGGGGGTGGGGGGTCACAGCCCAGAGCAGTGCCAAGGCTGAGAGGGGACATGGCAGGCTGGGTTAGGATGTGTGAGTGTCAGAGCAACGTGGTGGTGCACCAAGGGCCAACGGTGGTCTTGGAGCCCAGTGCCACAGGCCTCTCTCTGTGTAAAAATAAAAAGAAAAGGGGTGCACAGGCGGCGAGGAAAGGGAAGCCTCACCGCACCGAGCCAGGCACAGGGCCTAGGGCAGCAGCTGTCTCTCCCGCCACCCGAGTTCGGTAGCCTCCGGCCGCTTCCCCCACCCCGGGGAGGTTGATGGCGAAGATGTGGCAGGCGAAGGAAGGAAGGGAGCCAAGATGGTTGGTCTCACTTGCAGTTTATTCCAATCTTCCCTCTATACACTCTCCTCTGGAACTCTCTCTTGCCCCCTCATACAGCTACCTTAAATCTCCCCGTCCACCAGCAGCCTGGGGCTTATCTAAAGGTGTGGTTACAATCCATAGGGGGTATACTTCTATCTCTTAGGGGAATGCCTTCACTAGGACAGAATCTCTCTTTCAGCAGGAAGACCCACCCAAGGGCAGAGTCCCATGAATGTGTTTCTCTTCTCCTCAGCCAGCAAACATATAAGAATTCATAATATTAATCATTTTGTATGGACACAATAAGAGATGCATTAAAGCTTATAGAATTGCTCTCCTGCGGCCATCTCAATCTCAGACTACAGTGCTCAGGCCAGATCAGTCTTTCCTATCCCTAGCAGGGTCCCAGTCTCATAATTACTATTGGATCATGACAGCATTTGTCTATGATCAAGCTCTTAACTTATAGTTAAGAATTAGGCACTTTGGCCAGGCCCATCTCGATGCCAGGGTAGCACATAACTCACCGCTTGCCCTGGATCCTTCCCGTCCCACGTCGGGGACCCTACTTTGGGGTGCTAGGAACTGAGGGCAACTGAGGCTTAAGTGGAGAAAGCAGATGCCCAGGAGGGAATATCGAGGCCAATTAAGTCTTAAGTTATAAAAACATAATATTGTCTTCTTGTGTCTATACAAAAAAGACATAGCTTTAAAGTAAATTATTCAAAAGGCATAAAGAGGAGAGAAAGGCAATGTTATAATATTCAGTGTCCTAGGAAGTTCTGACCTTACCAATTAACAGAGTTTGATTAAGGGAAGAGCAGATAAACTGGTAGAATTGGTTACAGATAAACAAAAGAATGGGAGTGACTCAGGAGCACTTTGATGGGTGTGACTGATAAACCTAAGCTCCTAGTGGCAAGGGGGAAAGGACAAACCAATGATATCCAACATCTCTCCACTCCGACACCCACGCGGGTCTTCCCCTAGACAGTCCCCACACTCGCCTCCTTCAGCCTCTGCACACTGGCCAGTGGTTGAAGACTGTTCTAGACAGTGGGATGCTGTGGGGACAGCTGAGACCCAGCTGTGTCCCTGCAGTCCCGCCAACCAGCCACCACATTCTATCCCGGAGCCCCGGGGGAGTCGCAGCACCGTGATCGACTTCGTGCCCAGTCCAGCGACTTGAGAACTTCTCAGACAGTTCCCCCTCTCCCTGCATTCAGAATTAAATCCCGGGTGTCCAGCTGGTTTTATGCTTCCTACTTCTTAGATGGAAAAAAGCTTGTATTAAAGTGAAAGCAGCTGATTCTGGAGAGCCACTGAGACAGCAGGATTTTGGCTTTTCCTTTAAAATTCCTGAGTTCAAGTCGCACAAAGATTAAGGCTAGGGGCCAGGGTGGTAGCAGAGGTGAGGCACTTGGTGCGCGTGCAGCAGATCTGGGCTCATTCCCTGGCACCCCATGCACCCCCAGAGCCCTATCAGGAGTGGCCCTGTGCAGAGCCAGGGGTCAGCCCCGAGCTGGGTGTAGCCCGAATCCCGCTACGCTCACCCTCACCCTGCAAATAGTTTAAGGCTGGGCAAAAAGTGCAGCAATATGGGGGGATACGAGATGCGACACCAAGTACCCAATCAAGATGCCAAATAATAAGGGACGGACGGGGACCCTCTGCTCCTAAAGACTACGATCCCAGAGGTCTTCTAACCCATTTTGGCACCCAGAGCGGCTTCTTACAGAAATGCATCTAGACTGTGAGCTGTGCTACAACTCTGTGCCACCGGGGGATGGATTTTTCCTCCCCACCCTGTTTTTCTGCGTGGAAAATGGCGCCTTCAGCAACACCCATGTGGCGAGAGCTACCCTTTAAGACTCCCAACCCAGAGGTATGAATTTTGCAGTTTTGTGGCTCATAGGCGATCATGGGAAGTGGGCGTTACTGGCACGCCCTCGGCCCAGATAAGATCCAGAGCTGCCGAACTCGAAACGGACCCTCTGCTCCTAAAGACTATGATCCCTAAAGAGGTCTTCTAACCCGTTTTGGCACCCAAAGTGGCTTCTTACAGAAATGCTTTTAGACTGTGAACTGAGCTAAAAGAACAGAAATCCAAAACCATAGTCTTCATTCTCAGCAAAAAAAAAAAAAAAAAAAAAAGGGATGGACCATACCAAAGTTCTCTGAATTCGAACAATGCCATTTATTTTCAAAAATAATTTTAAAAATGCTAAATGAAGAGGAAAGGCCTCATGTGACTTGGGTGAGACGTGTCATTTTACTTATCAAAGTTTTGTCCTCCAATTGTATTTGGGCACTGGGATCTCTGATCCTGGTCCGAGGTTTCAGGTCCACGGCGCCCTCACTACATCCTCATACAAACCCCGTCTGCAGGCTGCCTCGGGGGCTGCCGCCACGGGCCATGCTCTCCTCCCGTTTTACCTCAGCCCCGAGGGCCCACTCTGTCCCTCCCCCAACAGCATCTCTCAGCACAGCCCCTCTCGTCCATGCACGGGCAGCGGCTTCTGTCTTTCCTCCCAGCTGAGTGTCTGTGGACCCACTTCTGCCTCCGCCATCTGTTCCTGGCAGAGAAAGTTCTGTGCCTCCACGGGGATCCCCTGCAGCTCGGCCCACACCTTCCTGTGAAGGCGGACATGCCCCCTCCCGCCCCTGCTGTCCACAGTCCCCACCTGCACCCGTGTCCCCTGGTCTCAGGCATCTGCAGTGGAACCAGCCTCTTTGCTTCACCTTCCCTGACTTTAAGTCAAACAACTACCCGGTGGTCTCCTGCCCCGAGGGCAGCTGGGGCTGCAGGGGCCCCGAGGAAGGGAGCGAGCAGAGGCTGGTTCGGTTCTCTAAGAGGTGGATCCTGTACAGGGTGGCGTGAGAAAGCCACAGGGTCCACAGGCCAGCCCATGTCCTACCGAGCACTGCCCAGCGGGCATGTGGGCCCCACTCTGCCGGCGAGGCTTCCTGTGGCACAGCAGGGTGGAAGGAGATGGAAGAGACTCACGGGGAATTAGCAGCCATGTGCCTGGGCCTTAGTCGAGTCTGGAGACAGACAAATGCAAAAACTGAAAAGCAAAAGTGAAGTTCACGGCACAGGAAATCTGAGGGGATGTGATGCCCAGGAGTCATTCAGCTTTAGCTGTGGTGATGCCACGTGGCTCACAGTCCCAAGGGCTCACTGCACAGACTCTGGGGTCACACTGCCCGTAGGATGCTACTGTCCTTCTACCCGAAAGAGATGAGGGTTGTGGTGCCCGGGGGCTGAGGGGTGGGTGGCCACAGGGCAGATGGCAGCAAATGCTGAGACTGAGATCACACTCTTGTAGCTGTGTGACTGCGTGACAGTGTGTGTGTGACTGTGCGTGTGATTATGTGGAGTGTAAAACAACTAAAGAGTAGTTAAGTCTTGCAGAGTAAGGGGTATATGTGTGTGTAGTGTGTGTGCGTGTGTGTATGTGTGTATATATGTACATTAGGTGGCCATAGCTGCTGACATAGAGCACACTCTTACAGGTGTGCAAGAGTGTGCGGGAGTGTAACGCTCCCCACACACTCACCTGCTGCCCCCAGAGGAAGCTCGGGGGCTGGGGGCAGCAGCAGGGGCGCGGGCGCGGTGGGCTTAAGCAGCTCCAGGGGCACTCTGTTCACTACAGTGGGGAAAACGCTGATCAGAACAGTGATTACTTGTAGAAACAAACCACCACTTCTGAACGAATTTGTGGGGTACATTCAGAGACCGTATTAATTGCCTCTCCTGTCACGGCAAGGATCGTGTGTGTCCCGAGGCGCCGCCCTCTGGGCACAGGGCTGCCCGGCGCTTTGCAGGACGGGACCCCTCTGCAGCCGGGAGTGTCCCGATGCATCAGTTCTGCCCGGGCAGGACAGGCTTCCAGGAGCCTGGGCGACACGCGCGTCTGGGCTGGACAGACTCAAGACCCAACGCCTGGCCGGGACAGGGGCCGCTCCGCTGCCAGGCTGGGACCCAGGGCACCGGGCCTGGCACAGGGAAGGCGGGCAGGGCCGGGCCCGTCCAACTCCGCCCGTGCTCGGGGGCTTCTCCCCGCCCTGCAGTCCCGGGGCCCGGCAGTTCCACCACTCGGTACCCCGGGCCCGGCTCCCGCGGGGCCGACCCGAGACGCGCCCCGGGGAGCGCCCGGGACCCCTCGGCGGCGCCCACCCCCGGCCCGCTCACCTGCGTGGCCGCCAGCCGCGCGCGCACCTCGCGCAGCACGAAGGGCTCCAGGCCGCGGCCCGCCGTGCAGAAGAAGCGCGCGCCAGCCCCGCCCGGCCCGGCCTCTCCGGGCGCCGCCATGCGCTCGGGTCACGTGGGCGCCAGCGCCCGCCGCTCGGTCACATGACCTCTCGAGGGGCCAGCGCTTGCTGGTGGCGCGCTCCCGCGCCGCGGCGGGGAGCCGGGGGCGGGGCGGAGATATCGGGGCGGGGCCCAGAGCGGGGGCGGGGCCTAGAGCCAGGGGCGGAGCCAAAAGCTAGGGCCGGAGCTCCCGGGGCGGGGCCTAGAGCCAGGGGCGGGGCCTAGAGCTAAGCCTGTGCTTATAGGGCGTGGCTGAAGTCTGGGGGTTGGGCTGAAGTCCTGGGGCGGGGCCTATATCTGGGGGCGGGGCCTAGAGCTAAGCCTGAACTTATAGGGCGTGGCTGAAGTCTGGGGGTGGGGCGGAAATCCTGGGGCGGGGCCTAGATCTGAGGGCGGGGCCTAGAGCTAAGCCTGAGCTTATAGGGCGTGGCTGAAGTCTGGGGGTTGGGCTGAAGTCCTGGGGCGGGGCCTATATCTGGGGGCGGGGCCTAGAGCAAGGGACAGCGCTCAAGGGGCGTGGCTGAAGGCTGGGGCGGGACCTAGGGGCGGGGCCGAGTGCCTGGTGGTGGGGGTGCGGTCCGGTGTTCTCGGGCTGGTCTGGGGTCTGTCCTGGGCCATCCTGAGGGACATCAGGTCCCTTCGCAGTGGCCCTGTGAGGCCGTGGGAGCGCGGTCCTGGCCTTGCTCGCCTGGACCCGTGCAGCCCACTCCTCTGCACTCTGGCTATCACTGCACAAAGGGCTCAGACTGTCCACTGCCGCCTGCTTGCTGCCTCCAGCCCTTTGCCTCTGCACACAGCCCGCAGGAAGGGGGTCTCGGGGCGGGGGGAGCGGCCTTAGAACACACAGGTGGGCTCCTAGGAGCTAGGGCAGCTTCATCTGCTTCGTGAGCAAATCACTCCCAGGGCTGGTCAGGGGACCGTGTGGGATGCCGAGGATTGGGGCATCTTGTGGGTGTCGGGGATTAGGGGCACTGTGTGGGATGCTGGGGATCTGGGGCACCATGTGGGATGCCGGAGATCGGGGAGACTGTAGGGGACGCCGAGAAACAGGGGGACCGTGAGGGATGCCAGGCATCAGGTGGACTGTGTGGGGTGCTGGGGGTTGGGGGCACCAGGGATGTTGGGGATAAAACCCTGGGTCGGCTGCATGCAAGGCAAGTGCCCTACCCCCTGTACTTTCGCTCTGGCACTGCATTGCTGAGACACAGTGAAGTGGCCAATGGTGTGGCACCTGGGCAAGAAAGGTGGTGGGACCAGCACGTGGGGAGCGAATGTCCTCGTGGTGTCCCATGTATGGCTGCTCGCTCCTCCTGGTGTTCAGCTGAGTTTGCCTGTCAGGTGACTGGCCATAGGAACACCGCGGCCAGGGCGGGTGATGACTTCTGTCCAGCTAAGGACACTTCCACATTCAGACAAGTTGGAGCGAGGGTGGAAGGAGAGTGAACACGTGTTTATGGCAGCAACTACAAAAGCCACTTGGGAAAATGTGGCTGGTCACAGGATAAGCACCGAGAGCCTGCAGTCAGGAAGGAGAGAGCCCTCAGGAAGAGGGTGCCTGCTGCAAGAGCACTGCCCTTCACAGGATTTTCTCATCTGTGTATCAGTAACCACGGCTGTAACGTAGCTTCAAGAATATATGTATATATATATGTATATATACATATATACACACACATAAATATACACACATACATATGCCACACCCAGCAATGTTTGAGGTTACTGCTGGTTCTGCACTCAGAGATCATTCCTGGTGGTGCTCAGGGAACCACGATGGTTGCCGAGGATCAAACCCAGCTCAGCTGTGTGCAAGGCAAAGGCCTACCCACTGTGGTATCACTCCAATCCCACACCAAAGCTCTTTTTAATTTTTTTTTAAATTTTATTTTTATAAAATTAAAAAATTGTAAAATTATTGTTCATATTAATTCATAACATTTAATATTTGAACATCAATCTCGCCACCATTGTACTTCCCACCATCATATTTTGAATGTTTCCACCCCAAATTCCAATCTATAGCCCTCCAAAGGGCTGGAGCAGTAGCACTGTGGTAGGGCGTTTGCCTTTCACGAGGCCGACCCGTGTTTGATTCCTCCGCCCCTCTCGGAGAGCCCGGCAAGCTATCGAGAGTATTGCGCCCACACGGCAGAGCCTGGCAAGCTACCCGTAGCGTATTGGATATGCCAAAAAAAAAAAAAAACACCACAGTAACAATAAATCTCACAATGAGAGATGTTACTGGTTCCTACTCAAACAAATTGATGAACAACGGGATGACAGTGATAGTGACAGTGACAGCCCTCCAAAAAAGAACCCAAATAATTAAAAATTTTTTTTTATTGAGTCACCATGTGGAAAGTTACAAAGCATTCAGGCTTAAGTCTCAGTAATACAATGGTCGAACACCCATCCCTTCACCGGTGCATATATTCCACCACCAAGAATCCCAGTATATCCAGACGGAAGAGGTACAGCCAGCACACCTTCTCTAGATGGAGCCCTGGTGTTAGCTAACGCGGCCACGCGACCTTTTCTAAAACCTGAAAACATACGATCTTTTAATGGAAAAGTAATTATCAAATGCTTCCTTAGTAGGGCTATCTTGTTTGGGGGTATAACTCCCACAAAAATCGTGAGTTTTGTGTTGAAATATGGAACGTAATCAAGGTGAAGAGAAAATGAAGTGAAATTCATCAGTTATACAGTTGGGGTGGGAGGCGGGGGCGGGAGGTATACTGGGGATTTTGGTGGTGGAATGTGGGCACTGGTGAAGGGATGGTGTTTGAATAAGGTCTAACTGAGACCTGAGACATAAACCTGAGAACTTTGTAACTTTCCACATGATGATAAAATTAAAAAAAAATTAAAAAAAAGAATCCCAGTATATCTCCCCTCCCACCCCCACCCCCCACCCCCGCCTGTGTAGCTGATAATTTTCACTTTACTTTTCTCTTTACTTTGATTACATTCTGTATTTCCACAAAAAACCTCACAATATTGTTTGGAGTTTCCCCCCCCACACACACATACACAAATCAGACCTGCTGAAAAGGAAGCATTTGATAATTTGTTTTCCATTGCTGAGAATGAAGAGCTATGAGGTTTTGGATTTCTGTATTTTAGTATTTTAGTAACTAAGTCCAGGGAAATTTCTGCCTGAAATTGCATCATTGCAAGCTCGTACCTTTCTTTAGTGGTCCTTATAAGATGGCGGTCGCCACACCTTCCCCCCGCCCCCCCCCCCAGAAAGGAAAAGTGGAGAGAGAAAGACCTTTCCCCTCCTGGGGTGGCATGGCGTGGTGGCTTAGTTCACAGTCTAGAGACATTTCTGCAAGAAGCTGCTGGTACCACAAGTAGTTTAGCTGGTCTCCAGGATCATGATCATCCAGCAACGGAGAGGCCACACACATGTGGCCACCTGGATCACATCTCGGCCTCAAGTAATTTTTTGTTGCTTATCACGAATAATCTGCTAAAAATGATCCAATAAAGTTTCCTTAGATAAAAGTGTGTGAAGATTGCTATATTTAACCTGGAGTCATAAAACCTTAGTATGAGAGATTACTAACATGTTAAAGGTTGAGCTTGTAGGGGCTGGAGCGATAGCACAGCAAAAGCACAATTGCCTAGCACGCAGCTGACCCGGGTTCAATTCCCAGCATCCCATATGGTCCCCTGAGCACCGCCAGGAGTAATTTCTGAGTGCAGAGCCAGGAGTAACCCCTGAGCATTGCCAGGTGTGACCCAAAAAAATAAACAAACAAAAAAAGATTGAGCCTTGTGTTTATATATATATATATGCGTGTGTATATATATATACATGTATATATATATATACATGTTTACATATAAATTCCCCATGAGACTGGTCGCCTTCTACTTTAAACCCATCGGATGTGGTGTGCTACTCTCAGGATATCAGCGGTGTAGAGTGTGAGATCTCACGCAGCCATGAATGCGGCCACACACTCCAGAGAGCAGATTCTGGAGTGTGGCTCACTCAGGGGTGAGGCTCGTCTGAGCCTGTGGAGAGAGGCCGTGAGCATGGCAGCGACTGAGTTCTAGGGTTCTTCGGCTGCTGGGACTCTGTTGGGGTAGGGAGGGGAACTCAGCCGCACCCCTCAGGTTGCCCCGGGTGAGACAGCCTGGCGGGGCTGAGGCATCTCTGTGGCATGTTGTCCCGCATCAGAGCTCTTGAGATGGAACCTCCATGCCTTGATACTTGAGTGGGAGCTCTTTGATTTGTGATGCCTACTTTACTGAGCGGTGATGAAATGATTCTTCGGCTCTACAAATCCAGCCTAGCATATCCAGGGCCCTGGGGGGCGGGTGTGTGTGGGGAAGTGTCATATAATTGATGCACTCTTCAAACCACCAGGGTATCTGTTGTGATTTTGCTGGAACAGAGTATAGGAATTATTTCTTTGATAAATTTGCTGGATAAGAAAATGACTATATCTATAATTTCTTTCCATTTACTAGATGAACTCTACTGCCCAAATAAAACAAAACTGCTTCCTGTTTGAAGTTATATTCTTCTCATTCAGACCTTTAGTTTCCTTTCTCCCTTGCTGCCTGTTCGTGTGTATGTTTACCAGGAATTCTTTTCCCTTAGAGGTTTCCTACTGACTATTTTTCTGTTTTGTAGTCTAGAGAAACACACATAAATGTCCCAAACTAGTTAGGATACCCATATTTTGATATTAACCTTTTTCACTTTCCTTTGTCTTTTTTTCCCAGCTGGGTTTGGCCTATTCTATCAGTGGCCATTGGGGAAAAGTCTTAAACACTCAAGCAGATGTGATTTACAAATAACATCAACCAAGAGACAGCTGTACTTAGGAATGACGACAACATGCCCGCTTTGTTCTTGATTTGCAGGAGGCTCCCAGCAGTGCCTGGGGACCCCGGGCCTCCCCCTGACGTTCTCACCCCAGCCGTGCAGGCCTGGCGAAGTGCCGCTCGGGGTCAGTGGTGCCAGGAGCACCAAGGCCGCACACGTGGCGGATGCCAGGGACTGAACTCAGGGACTCAACACTCAGGTTCTGTGCTCCTTTGGGCCTGTTCCCTGGTCGAGAGCCCTCTGTTGTTGGTGGGGTGGTGGTGGTGTTTTGTCTCTTTTTGGGGAGTGGGAGGGCACGCCCCCCTGTGCTGGCTCAGGGATCACTCCTGGCAGGCTCGGGAGACCACATGGGGTGCTGGGGACCGAACCCAGCCACGCACGTGCCAGGCAAACACCCTCCCTCTGTGCTGTAGCTCCTGTTGTTTTTGTTTGTCTGCTTTGGGTTTTGCACCACACCTGGCTGTGCTCAGGGCTTGCTCTTTACTCCTGGCCGAGGGACTGTCACTCGGTGAGGCTGGGAGGCGGCATGGGGCCAGCACAAGCCTGGGCCAGTCGTGCGGAGCCGAGCACCTGCCTGCTGCATTATTTCTCTGGCATCACAGCGACCTGCTGTAGGTGAAGAATATTGGACAGAATCGCACGAGGCGAGTTTATTGGAACATTAATATTAAGCCAGTGTTTCTTACACCGCTTGATGCAAAGTTTAGAGTGGATCATAGAAGAAACAAATCTATTCTTTAATTTAAGTATTTTTCAGTTTGAGGGCTGTACCCAACTCTGCGCAGGGCTCCCGCCTGGCTCTGTGCTCAGGACTCACTTCTGGCAGTGCTCTGAGGACTATATGCCATGCTGGGGATTGAACCGGGGTTGGCTGCGTGCAAGGCAAGTGCTCTAACCCCCATCTCTCCAACCCTGTGAGGTGCCTTTAGAATGTCTTCCTCCCTTTCCATTTCTCTTGCCTCTGAAGGGTGCTATTTTGAAAAACAGATTTCAGCATCCTTTTTTTTTTTTTTGCTTTTTGGGTCACACCCGGCAATGCACAGGGGTTGCTCCTGGCTCTGCACTCAGGAATTACTCCCGGCGGTGCTCAGGGGACCATATGGGATGCTGGGAATCAAACCCGGGTCAGCCGCGTGCAAGGAAAACGCCCTCCCTGCTGTGCTATCGCTCCAGCCCCAGATTTCAGCATCCTTAATAAGTTCCTGACAGAGAATCACACATAAGCTGACTTGTCTTCTGATTGTTTCCTTGGAAAAAGTCTTCACCCAATAGTGAAGACTGCTATTTATGCTCAGTTAATGCTATAACTTTTTATAGAGATATGGATTACTTGGGAAAAGGACAGAAAAAAAAATACAGACACAAAACAAAAGTAAACACCCGACAGGATCAGTTCAGGTCCCAGAGGAAGCGCCCAGAGAAGGGTGGGGACCGACCTTCCACCTGTCTCTGGAGCTGCCCCGCTAGCCCCCCTGTTTGGTAGAACAGAGAGGAAACAGCTTCTGGCCAGGTGTTTTGGTGTGGGGGTCCTGGGCTAGGGATGGGGACCCTAGCTGTACTCTGGGGGTCGCACCTGGGGCCAGGGATGGACCCGTAGTCAGCTGCGTGAAAGGCAAGTGCCCTTGGCCCTGTCCTGTCTCTCTGTCCGAGTTTCTTATTCTGCCTGCATGTGACAGTCTCCTGGGTGGCCTTGAGGCTGACTCCCGACCCCCCTCGGGATGCGGATTCAATTCCTCTCTAGAGGGACCGGAGCGTCAGTGTCTCAAAAGCTCACGCTAGTCAGAGAGCTCTGATCAGACTGTTGTTTGTCAGAGTTTTGCCTCTTAAGATCCTTACATCCCTTGGGATGGCCTGTGTCTCAGCCAGCAAAGCTCCGCTGGGTCTCAAACACTTTTCTCCCGATGAAAGTTTCAGGCAACAGAGAAACCAATGATACGGCACCTTCCTCCCCCCCGGCCACCAGATGCAGATGTGACGTCTCAGGGAATGGCTGTCACCCCGTCACATGAGGAGCAAGCGTGTGCTAGTGCTGGCTCACACTTGGGTGTGGCCTAATGGATGCAAACGGTAGTGCCAGCATCCCTGTGTCAAGCCCAGCCTGTAACGAGACCAGCCCCAAGAAAAGACCAACCTGAGAAAAAATCCAGGCGTGGAGGCAGAACGTTGGAAGGAGGTTGGGAGCCAGATAATGCCATTGACCCAGGCCAGGCTGTTCAATGAGGAGAGAAAGAGATCGAGGGAGGGAGGGAGGGAAAGAGGGACAGAGGGAGAGGGAGAAGGGAGAGAGGCAGACAGAGGCAGAGATAAAGAGACAGAGACACAGAGAGACAGAGAGAGAGGAGAGAAGAAAACCACCTGCCACAGAGGCAGGCTGAGGGGGCGGTCAGGGCTGGGGGTGATGGGAGGGAACCTGGGGACACGGGTGCTGGGAAATGTGCCCTGGTGGAGGGACGGGTGTCAGAACCCTGTGTGACTGGAACCTAACCATGAACAGCTTTGTAAGGGTCTATCTCACAGTGTTTTTTAAGTAAACTAAACAAACTGAGTGCAGATACATACCCAGCATGCCGTGGTCTTCAGAAAAACTCCGCTGAACTCTAAGGCGCTGTCCCCGCGTGCCCACATGGGTCCCAGAGCCAGATATTCCCCAGATGAAACACCCCCCGTTGCTGTGATCAGAGCCAGGTCCCAGGTATGTTTAATCCTTACTCAGCTCTGAGTTTACTTTTTATATTTATAGTTCTGGGTGTCAACACGTGGAGTTAAACAGTGGAGCATTGTATGACTGAGAGGAATTATGAACAACTTTGCAACTGTGTATCTCACCATGGTTCAGTTAAAAAAATACCAGCTTTTTTTTTTTCAAGTGTCATTCAGAGGCCAGAGAGAGTTCAAGGGACCTCTCTGCGCGTGCTTTGCCCATGGCCAGCTGGGCTCTGTCCCCGGCATCCCACAGGGCCCTGAGCCTGCCGGGAATGACCTCTGAGCGCAGGGCCCGGCGTGACCCCCAAACAGACCCAGAACAGCAGAGTCGCGTTCACTGCTGGCGCTCCCCTCGGCAGGGGGCACGAGCACGCGGGCTCCGCCAGCACAGACAGATACCCGTGAGCTTTCCAGCACCCCCGAGCCCTGACTGGGGCCAAGGGGCAGGCGAGGAAGCACCCGGGCCAGGAAGCAGACACGGTGAGACCGAGGAAGGGACGCTGAGGCGGCCCCCAGGTTTACGCAGAGCAGGTGGGAGCCGCTTCCCCAGCTTCACTGTGTGGCTTGTCCCTCTGTCCGGGTCACACTCTGAGGCTCAGAAGTCCTTCTGGGTGATGCTTAAGGGCCCCGCGGAGCCAGGGATGGACGGCCGAGCTTCTGCGGACCAGCACGCACTGGGGACCCCGAGACTGACCTCCCAAGCCGAGGCAGACGGACACAGGTCGCTTTAGACCCTGGATGGATCCTCTTTCCGTGCTCAGTGGATACAAGAGCACCGGGGAGAGGAAAGGGCCTGGTCCTAGATTCATTAGGGGGCTCCGCCCTGCAGCCGCAATGGGGAGCATCCCGGGCTCCGAGCACACAAGGCTCCCCCCAACCCCCCAGGCCGTCCACGTTCTGCAGAGCCCGTGTCCTCCGCGGCACTCGTGGTCTCACTGCACGGTTCGGGGTTGGGATCTCCAGACCCCCAAAGGGGCCTTGCTTTTTGCAGTGTGCAGGGACCGAATGGAAACCAACGGTTTAGGAGCATCAGAACTGAGACCCCTCTGGGTGCTTGTGATGTGACTGTGAACGGGAGAACGTTCCAGAAAAGAAAGCTCCTTTCTATGCTAATAAGCAGGCACGGCCCCTGTTCGGCTGGACCCAGTCAATGCTGGGGAAGCTTGGCCTAGGAGGGAGGGAGGGAGGGAGGGAGGGAGAGAGGGAGAGAGGGAGAGGGAGGGAGGGAGGGAGAGAGGGAGAGGGAGAGGGAGAAGGGGGAGAGACAGACAGAGGCAGAGATAAAGAGACAGAGACGCAGAGAGACAGAGAGAGAGGAGAGAAGAGAAGCACCAGCCATAGAGGCAGGCTGAGGGGGCGGTCAGGGCTGGGGGTGATGGGAGGGAACCTTGGGACACTGGTGCTGGGAAGTGTGCCCTCAAACACCCTACCTGCTGTACTATCACTCCAGCCCCACATAATTATTTTTTTTAAATAAAAATTTTATTTTATTAAATCACCGTGTGGAAGATTACAATGCTTTCGGGCCTAGGTCTCAGTTATACAATGCTGAAACAACCATCCCTTCACCAGTGCCCATATACCACCACCAAAAAAAAAAAAAAAAGAAAAACCCACACAGTACACCTCCCATCCCGCCCCCCCGCCCCCCGCCTTGTAACTGATAAGTTTAATTTTACTTTCTGTTTACTTTGGTTACATTCAATATTTCAACACAAACCTCACTATTGTTGTTAGGAGTACCCCACTAGATTCAGACCTACTGTGAAGACAAAGGAGTCTTTTTATTTTGCGGCCGCGCGGTTTTGAATTTCTGTACTTTAACAACTAAGCCCAGGGAGATTTCTTCCAGATATTGGATCATTGCAGGCTTGAAAACCCAATCTGTGGTCGTCTTAATATGGCGGACACCGCGCCCTTCATCCCCAGAGAGAAAGAGGAGAGAGAGAGAGAGAGAGAGAGAGATACCTTTCCCTTCCTGGGCGGGCACGGGGCCGAGGCTTAGTTCTCAGGCTGGAGACATTCTTCGAGGAGTTGCCCACGCCGAAAGAGGTTTTGCTGGGTCTGGATTCACGCTCGTGCAGCTGCGGAGAGGCCGCACACGCGTGCGGCCCCCGGGTGCAATTTTTTATAAAATAATTAAGAAATATTTTTAAACAATTTCATTGTAAAAGTAGGGATTTCAACCAAATACCAATTCCCCTTTGTCTGAAACAGGACTATCCCCGACGCCTCATGATGGCGGACAGGGGTGTGAGTAGGAGAAACTCTAATACCACAGGGATTAACTTTCTTGAGTCTTTTAAAGTGTATTTCAGGGGCAGGAACTAGTCGATGCTGCACGCCAGAGCGAAGCCGGTTCTTCTGGGCTTAGAAAAGGGACGGGACCCCATCCGCGGCCAGCACCCAGCAGTGTCGGCGAGTGGCGGCTTCTGCTCCTGACAGGGCCCCGGCGACCATCGGAGCCTGCAGAGGGTGGTCTCGGAGGTCTCCCGGGGCCAGGCTGGAGACTGCAGGCCAGCGGGGTTAGAGGAGGTGAGAAGACACTCTGGTGCTGACCCTCTATCTCTGCTCTGCGCTGAGTTATGGGCCAGCCTCTGGGCCCGAGTTCCGTGGCGCCAACCGAGAACTGTTTATCAGACCTGGCTGCAGCCCCCCCAGGCAGGGCACCCAATCGTGCATCCAGAGAGCAGACAGGCGCCTGACGGACTGCAGCCCGGGAGCGTGTTCCAAACGCCGTCCCCGCCAGCCACCGGGGGTCTGGAACTTTCCCCGGCACCTCCCAGTTGGTTGCGTTCACGCGGGCCCAAGGTTTTGCGGTGGGCTGTTCCTCTCCTCCTGGTCGGCAGATATGTCAGTGATTAAATGTCAGGAGGAGATTTGTGGGTCCAGGCTGCCTGCTGCTGCTTCTGTGACAGTGACCATCAAACAGCGTGGGTTGTGGCGGTGAGGGCTGACACCCCAGGGCACTAGCGTCCAGGGGCTGGAGAGCACCACCTGGGGAGCAGACCCCCTCAACACGCACAGGACAGACTAACACCCCCTGGGCCCCCCCACAATCCCCTCTGCTGCTCCCGTGAGCCCCGAGGCCAGTGCACTGGACAGACACGCTACATGACCCGCCCAGGCCCTGATCTTCACCGCACTTACCTGGTGCTCCTGTTGCCGGATTCTCTGGGGCTGTGCCCGGGTGCCCACACTTGGACACCCGCTCCGGGCAGTGTGGGTCCTCCTGGTGCCGCTTAGCCCAGGCATCAGGGGACTGGCCGTTTTTCCTGTCTAAAGCTGCCAACCTTTCCTGGAAGGACAGAGAGGCGACACTTCGGCTCCATCCCCCTGCAAGCCCGAGACTGACTCGTCACTCTCCACAAGGCGTCTAGCTGCAGAAGCAGGCGCCGGCCTATGTACGAGTAGCCGCTGGCCCGTAATATACTGAGGCTTTTATTTATCACCGGCTGATCGCTCAGTTGTGTGCTACAATTCCCAAATGAACTGATGACTGAATTTATTGGGGGGTGTGGGGTCCACAGGGCTGACTCCTGGCTCTGTGCTCAGGGATCACTCCTGGGACTATCTGGGATCAAACCATGACGGGCTGCATGCCAGGCAAGTGCCGTCATGTCGTGTCTCTCCGGCTCTCGTGATCTATTTTTTATGCCTCTTCTTACACCTCCTTGGTTCTCTTTATGACTCAGAGGAGCATTGGGAGGTGGAGGACTCAGACTGTGAGGCTGAACGTCTGTCCCTGTGGGCGGGTCTCACCCCCCGGGGCTCCACCTCTTCCTCTCTGAGGGGTTGACGTTTACCCCCTGGGCTGTTGGGTACTAAATGAGTCGCTACATGTCAAGATCTTGGAGTAGCGGTTGGGGCAGGGAGACTCCTAATGAAGGCGAGAGGTTGCCCGTGGAGATGTTGTTACTGGGAACCTTTGGGGCATAAGGGTTAGGCCTTTCCCGTTTACATGCTTTATTGTGTGTATGGTATTTATATTTGCTCTCCTAGTCTGGGCCTTAAACTTACTGTCTGGTTCTCTGGCTTTTTATTTTTGTAGTTTTTGGTTCACTGTTGCCTACTAGATCTTTTCCCTCCCCCTCCCCTTTCCAGCGTTCTGCTACTATAGAAAACTTATTTTTGCTTTTTGCTTTTTGAGCCACATGCAGTGGTGCTCAGGGCTGACTCCCATCTGTGTGCTCAGGGATCATTCCTGGTAGGGCTCAGGGGACCCCATGGGGGCCTGGGGATTGAACCTGGGTCGTCTGTGTGCAAGGCACCCCCCCCATCCCCCCACTGCATTATTTCTCTGTCTCTTTTGCTTCATACTTTCTGTTTCTTTCTTTTTCTGGGGGATAGTTTGGGCCGCAGCTGTCTGTGCCCAGAGCTTCCTCCTGGCCCTGTGTTGGGGCTCGCTCCTGGCGGGGACGGACCTGAGCCCCCACCGCTCCACCCCCTCTGCGGTTCCTAAGCCACGCCTGGAGTCTCTGGGGTTAGCCACGGCTGTTTCAGTTGTCGCGTGTAGCGTTACCGAGACCATCATGTTTTCCCTTGATCACGTTCCTTTGGTTCCTCGTGCCCCTCCCCCCTCCTAAGGAGCAGCCCCCCTCTCGGGTGCCGGCTCAACAGCAGGGGTGGGGCACCTCAGCCAGGCAGAGACTGAAGCTCGCTCAGGCACACCGGACGGGGCCTCCCCCTCACGTCTCTCTATCCCGCCATTATCTGGGTCTTTTCCTTGAGCACTGGGGCCCGGGTCTGGCAGCGAGTCTTGGCACTGCCTCTCAGTGGCTGTGTCACCTTGCATAACCCTCTTAGCCTCTCTGTGCCCCTGTGTCATCCGTGACCTGGAGTCTCCCGCCCACCATCTCCCCTCCCATCTTCTCGGGGGGAAGGTCACGGGGGCAAGGTCACGGGGGGAAGGTCACGGGGGAAGGTCACGGAGCGTCGCCCCTCTGGGGTTCAGTGGGGTCTTTTTGTGGCTGGGGGTGGGGGTAGTGGCACATCGGGCGATGCTCAGGGATTACTCCTGGCTCTGTGCTCAGGAGTCACCCCTGGTGGGGCTCAGGGCACCAGGTGGTGTGCTGGGGATGGAACCTGGGTGGGCTGTGTGTGAGGCCAGTGTCCTCCCCACAGTGCTCCTGGGTGCTCCTTTGCTGCTGTGCCCTTTTCTGTGGACTCAGTGGATGCTGCTGCTTGTACTCCCGTGCCTGCCGGGCTCTGCGCTCGCCCCGTCCCCGCCGTCTCCGAGGACAGCCCCCGCCTGGCCCCGCCTTCCCTTCTTGCTCACGTCTCCTCTCCGCAGCTCTCGGGCTCCTTCAGCCCCTTCGCCTCCTGAGTTTACGTCCTGCCGGAGGCGTTTGCTCCCTTGGCTTTAAGTAAGCAGCCACGGAGAAGGTTCTAGAAGCTGATGTCCTGGGGGGTGGGGGGGTTCCTCTGAGCTGACTCTCCCTGCTCTAGGCCCCCCGCTGGCCCCGGCTCCCGTGTTGGCTTGTTAAACGCGTGTGGCCCCTCGTGGCTGTTTCTGGTTGTGTGTGTGTGTCTGTGGCTGGACCTGGGCCGGGCGTCCTGCCGTCCTGCCGTCTCCTGCCGGGACACTGGGACTGGGCGGGGCGGTGGCCACCGGTCCCCCACCTCCGGCAGTGACTGTCTCAGCATCGCACCGTTCGGGGACTCGGCGGCACTTCCCGTCTCTGTGGACCCGGCGGGGGAGGGGGCGGGGGTCGGGGGTCAGCAGGGCATGTGAGTGACGCCGCTGGCACTTCCCATCTCTGTGGACCCGGTTGGGGGGGTCGGGGGTCATCAGGGCGTGTGTGAGGGACACCGCTGGCACTTCCCATCTCTGTGGACCTGGTGGGCGGGGGTCAGGGGTCAGCAGGGCGTGTGAGGGACACCGCTGGGGCCCTCTGCTCGTCATCCGCCCCGACTCACAGCGGCAGGAGAGTCACACCTTAAATTTATGGGAGATTAGTCAGAAGTTTAAATTGAATTTTGCTCTCATCGATCTGCACAAGGCAAGCAATCCCTGCCGGCCTTCTAAATCCTGCCCCACGCAGACCCCGGGCGCGGGCAGGGGAGGGGCGACTCCGCGCTCGTCCAGGGAGCTTCCTGCTCTCCTCTGTCCCCGGTGCTGGTTTGCTTGAGACTTAGTTCCACAGAGCCTGGCACTGGCCGGGGAACACGTATGATATTTCTTTTCCAAGAGGACAAGAAGACTCACTTCCTCTTTTTTTGTTTCCTTTTTGGGTCACACCCGGCGATGCACGGGGGTTACTCTTGACTTTGCACTCAGGAATTACCCCGGCAGGGCTTGGGGGACCCTATGGGATGCTGGGAATCGAACCCGGGTTGCCCGCTTGCAAGGCAAACGCCCTCCCCGCTGTGCTATCGCTCCAGCCCAAGGAGACTTCTTTTTGCTTTGTTTTTGGGTCATTTGGTGGCACCCAGGGCTGACTCCTGGCTCAGCACTGGGACATCACGGCCTGCGGGCTCGGAGACCATGTGGGATGCCGGGGACCGGGCCAGGGCCAGCGGGGACAGGCAAGCTCCTGACCTATTGTCCTAGCTCTCCGGCCCAAGGACATAATAATAATGTAAATTAAAGTCAATGAACTTCTTTCAAAATTATTTTCAAAGAAATTCCGCTCGTCTTGAGTGACAGCTAATCCTGCTGATGAAAGAGCCTGTGCTGAGGGTGGAGACGGACCCAGAGCTGCCGTGTGAGACGCTCCTCGGAGGGCCTCACACAGCAACTATTTTTATCTTTCCGAGGTGGCTTGCTCAGGGGTATTTTTTAAGATGAAAGAACTGGGCTATAGCTCTTCTGCCCCTGGCTGAGCGTCTGATTGAAAGTGCTCTCCAATTTCAGCTGGAAAATGTACCCTTGAAGAATGCCTCTCAGGCCGTCACGGACGGACAGACTGCCTGCAGGGACGGGCTCCCGCTGAGAGCCTGCGGACCCCCGGCCTCGCCCGGCTCATCTCTTCAGGCGGGTGACCGGGTCCCGCTGGGTCTTCAGCCCTTGGGGGGGGTCTGCGTGGAAGGGTCACCGCCACTCTGCCTCCCACACGCCCACCCAGGCCTGTGCTGGATATTCTGGGGGGAACCCCGAGTAACCCCCGAGTAACCCCTGAGTAACCCCAGAGTAAGTCCCAAGTAACCCCCAACTAACCTCTGAGTAACCCCTGAGTAACCCCAGAGTAAGCCCAAGTAAGCCCCAAGTAACCTCTGAGTAACCCCCGAGTAACCCCAGAGTAAGCCCAAGTTAGCCCCGAGTAAGCCCCATAGTAACCTCTGAGTAACCCTGGAGTAAGCCCCGAGTAAGCCCCAGTAAGCCCTGCTTTGTGTTTCTTGTTTGTCTTGGGGCCACACCCGGCCGCGTCAGGCTCTCTCCTGGCTCTGCCCAGGGCCCCCTGCTGGTGGCGCTCAGGGCACAGACGCAGTGCCGGGGCTCGAACCCGGGACGCAGCCGAGCAAGGCAAGAGCCCTGCGCCCTGCACAGCTGCCCTGCTGCGGGTCTGTGGGACAGGCAGGCTCTCCCGCCCCGGCTCCTGGGGTGAGCTGCTGGTCAGGGTGCAGGTACTGCCGGTCACCCCGGCCCCTCTGCCCAAGGCCAGGGGAGGGGCTTTGGCCCGTGTCCCACACAGGACTTGGCTGAGCACTCGCCTCTCTCTGGCCTGGCCCCGCTGCAGCGGGCGGGGAGGACCTTGCCGCTGTCCCCCCTGCCTGCCGACCGGGCCAGGTCTGGCTCGAACTCTCTGTCCCTGGGGCCCTGGAGTCAAGCTGCCCGCTCTGAGTCTGTCTCTCCCCCGACTGTCGTCCTCGGCAGTGACCCTCGTCCCTGGGCTGTGGCCCTCTTCAGACGCCAGTGCTCTGGGCAGGGAGGTAGCTCGAAGGCTTAGCAGGCAGGAGGCTCAGGGTCAATCCCAGCACTGCCGGGGACACCCTCGAGCACTGTGCCAGGAGTAGCCCCTGAGCAACGACAAGGGTGACTCCCAAACAGATAAGCGAAATCAAGCCCCAAAGCCTATTACTTGCTTGTGATGCTCAGGGGTTCCGCCCGGCTCTGCACTCACTCCTAGCAGTGCTCGGGGGTCCCTGGGGAATGCTGGCAGTCTTACCCACCGCACTATCTCGGCCAGCCCCCAAAACCCATTATCTTGGAAGCTACATAATTTAGTTTATTCTTCTAGGTTTTATTTTCAAAGATTAAGGATATGATTGACAAAAATAAAGACATCATTTTATAAAATTATAAACAAAAGATCAAATAAAGCAAATTGACAAATATTTGTTTATAATGTATGCAAGTCTGTTAATCAAGATTTTACCATTCTCTCAGGTAATATGCTATTCTTGAATAGTTTTACTCCACGTATTGTGGTTATGAATACTATTGTTCTATTATTTATAGGTAATTTTGTTGTAAATATTTTAAGTGTCACAAACGTTATTTGAATTTTATGCACTCTGATGCAATTTTGCTCTTTCTTATTTACCCATGTAATTTCCCCTGGTTAATAATTTATCCTTTATGGCATTTCAGAGATCCTATCTTATAATTTTTCTTTTGCATTGATGTTTGTTATTCAGGATTTTCCTGAATATGGGTTCTCTGATGATAACCACATTTTGTTCTCAAACTCAAATGTAATTTTTTGTCTTCATTTCTATTTATTTATTTTTGCTTTGGGGCCACACTTGTCGCCCAGGGATCACTCCTGATGGGACCACATGGGGTGCGGGGACCAAACCCAGCAAAGCCACGTGCAAGGCAAGTGCCCTGCCCGCTGTACGATCGCTCTGTCCTCAAAAGACCCTTGAACAAAATCAACTGCTTTTCGCTTGTTTGTTTGTTTGTTTGTTTTGGGGGGCACAGCAGTTGTGCTCGGGGTTGAGTCCTGGCTCTGCACTCAGGGCTCACTTCTGGCAGAGCTTGGGTAGTGCATGAGGCTCTGGGGATCAAGTCTGGCTTGGCATGTGCAAGGCAGGTAGGTGCCTCCTGGGCTACTGCCCCAGACTCTTTTAGTTATCGTCTTTTAAAATATAATTTTCTTTCCTGCCTTAAATTTTAAACTTGACATTAATGTCTTTAAACACAACGCATGTCTTTTGTGTGGTTGTGATTCTCGGTGGTGCGTGGAGGATGACTCTGAACCTTGTGTGTGTGTGTGTGTGTGTGTGTGTCTTCCCTTCCTCTGCTGTTGGTCGGCCTGTGTGTTCGGTGCCTTCACCCCTGGGCGTGGCAGGGAGCGGCAGCACAGCAGGAGGCGCTTGCTTTGTGCCGCCAACCAGGGTTCCAGCCCCAGCGTCCCAGACGGTCCCCTGAGCGAGCACTCCAGGAGTGAGTGATCCCCGGTCACAGGGCCAGGGCAAGCCCCGAGCACCACTGGGTGTGGCCCCTGAAACAAAACCAAACACAGAATCCTCTTGGGAAGACGCCCTGCGGCCTGCGAGGGCGGTGTCTCCTTTCAGACAGCGCCTGATTCAGTTACGGGAGGTGGGTGCGAGTCCTGTCCTTCGGGGGCCTCCTTAGCCTTGGCCCCGAGCTGAGAGTCCTGGACACTGTCCAGGGGGTGAAGGTCAAGTCCCACACCCTAACTCCGGCTGAGGGGTCTCCCAGCCCCCGGCAGGGCCTACTGTTCATGATTCCAGTTGTTGGTGGACACTGACTGGTGGACGTGCCACACCTGGGCAGTGTCCAGCTCCTCATTTCTGTCTCTGTGGCCTCAGGGGCTCCGAGATGCAGGGAAGCCTCATGCTTCTTTCCCGTTCTGGAAATCCTGTGGCCGCCCCACATCTCGGGGCGGGGAGGCTGGCCACTCCCACCCTGCCCTCCACCTTCCCAGCCGCCGTCCCATGGTCACTCCCTTTAGTCCGCCTCTCAGAGAGTCCCGGTGGGAGCGTTAGACCCCCAGCCTGCCCGTCCGCAGCTTCTTTCTTCTGGGAAATGGTTTGGAAAAAGCAAGAACCCTCAAGCCAGGGGCTGGTGTCCGCCCCCCTTCGCTCTCCCTGCCGGGAAGTCGAGTGAAACCGGGGGGAGCGGGGACAGCCCACCTCGAGCCGTCGGCTGCACGGGGCGAGGCTTTGCGCTCGGGTCTAGAGGGACCTGCCCCAGCCTCGGGACAAGGTCGCGGGGAACAGTGCAGCCCGAGGGAAGCCCTGCCCGTGCGTCGCCAACAGAACAATGCGGTTCTTCGATCCAGAAGGTTTGTCCACTGCTGGCGGTGGGGAGGGGCTGGGGCACAGCCAGCAGTGACAGGAGCTGCTGCCGTCACTCCTGGTGGTGCTCGGGGAGCACTGCCAGCACCTAGCCGGGTCTCCTGCAAGCAACCCACATGCTGGTCTCTTCCACGCTGAGTCATCCTGTTTCGTACCAGAACTGTAAAGTCGAAGCCAGAGCATCCTGTGGCCTCGCCACCATCCCGATGCAACGCGTTGTTTAGAGACAGAACAACACACACGCAGTTAGAGACCAGAACGGAAAGCGCAGGTTCACAGCTGAAACGAGTATCGACCTTTCCTAGATACCATTCCCCCACGTCTTTTGTAGAAATTCGCATCATTCTGCATGGGTACACACACACACACACACACACACACACACACACGCACACACACGCACACACACGCACACACACGCACACACGCACACGCACGCTCGCGCACACACACACACACACGCACGCACATTTAAGAGAAAAGCCATCGCAGGCGTGCCGTGCCGTGGTTAATAGCGCAGGGTGGGTGCTGGTGCCCGGAGTCGGAATCCATTATTTCCTCCTCCGTAGCTTGGCGCCCGTGGCAGCTCCTTCCCGCCCGGCTCCTGCCTGGCCGTCCTCGTGAGAACGTGTGTCAGAGCGAGGCGCGTCTGTGTGGAGGCTGGGCCGTGCCTGGCTCTGCAGACGGTCAGTAGAGGCCAGCAGAGGCCAGGCGCTCGGGCATGGTGAGGCCTTCCTGGTGGGGGGGGGCAGAGGCAGGCGCAGAGGGAGATGGGGAGGGGACGGAGGCGCGTGCAGGCGGTCCCAGCGCCTTGTTCTTGCAGACACTCTCCTGCTTCCCCCTGATCTCCCGCGAGGGCCGCCTCCTCCTGCCCTGGGCCTCCGTTCTCAGATCTGCTTTTGAAGTAGGAACCTCCTTGGCGAGCGCCGGCCGGTCAGGAAAGACTCTTTCATTTCTGCCGGCCCAGGGACGAACATCTCCTGAGGCCCGAGCGCGTGCCTGCTCCTCCCCCAGAGCAGAGCCGGGGAGGGCGGAAACGCAGCTGGGATCCTGACAGCTCTGGGGGGGCAGGGTTGCCGCAGGTAACGTCGGCAACGAGGGGAGCTGGCCCCTGCCGGGCTGTGGGGAGTGGACGAAGGAAGGCAGGACGCTGGCCGGGGCAGGCGGACGGGAGCACGAGGGTGCAGCAAACAGTCATGTCCAGTCACGTGTTTCCGGAGAGGTCACACACTTCCCTGTCGCTCGGGCTTTACACAGGCTCCAGGTTTTTCACACTTCCCTTGCACGTTTTCCCACACCACCGACTCAGCCCGTGTCCAGCCAGCGGGGGCTGGTTCTGTGCCCGCCTGCTTCTGAACCGCACGGATGGTCTCGGTTCTGCTCCTCGGAAGGTTGTCCTCCGAGTCTGTCACGTCACGGAGTGCTTTGACTCTCATTCAGGGGCAGTACTGGCCGTCTCTTACCCACCCGGACCCCCGACGTCAGCCCAGGACCTCCCCGTCTGAAGCTGCCCGGTGCCCCTCTCCGGGGGAGGCTGGAGCCAGGTGGGACTCAGTTCCCACCCTGCTCCACGCTCAGGGCTGTGTGCAGGGCGCAGGCGCCCACTGGGGGTGTGGGCACGGGGTGGAGGGGTTGCTTCCCGCTCTCCTCGGGCAGGGGTGCGGCTGCAGCAGAAGGGCGGGACTCGGAGCGCGGGCATTGACGTAGGCCGACACAGCAATGGGATTAATTCCAAGGATGGAATAAAACCATAGGGCCAAGGCTGCAGACAGGGACCGAGGCCTGAGAAGACCCTCACCTGGCCGGCAGCAGACCCCGACAAGGCGGGACCCCTGTTCCGGGAGGAGCTCCAGCAGGACCCAAAGGCCAGGGAAGGAATTTCAAAGGCCGTCGACCACCCCCGATGCTACCCCCTTGGATACCACGGACTCTTAGCTAGCTAGAAAGCCCCACGTGGGCGCCTGGGGAAAAACCCTATAGAAGCCGCCTTGGACAAAGGAAGGGCCACGTGTACTGTCCAAGCCCATGTGCTGCCTGTGCCCACGTGCCCGAGCGCCCCAGAGGGGCACTTGGGGTCTTCTTGACCCGATGCTGGAGAGGTCAGCTTCGAGTTCCAGTGAGGGAGCAGTTCAGCACAGGTCAGTGACCTGGGGAAGTTACGATTCACCTTCTGTTAGCAAGACGGTGGCAAGAAAATTTCAGAAAATATAAATATCCTGTTTTTTCTCCATCTCTGACCTGGAAACACCGTTTAGGTCATCTCAGCTGAACTGGAAGTTTTCTCTCTGCAGGCCAGCGATGTTTCAGGAATTTGTTCCAGAAAGTCTGTTTAATTTTGGCACAACAATTTGGAGTTAAAATAATCAGGTGGTCACACAGAGGAAAACAATCTATTTTCTCCCTCTAGTGATGGTTCATTGTAAGGCAGCCAATTATATACATACAAACGTACTACAGACATGTCTGTGTCTGATAGTCTGGTGTTGATGGCTGTTGGCTTAAAAAAGCAACTGTTTTGGCTGATCTCTGCTGAGACCAGGGCCTACGTGTGTCCCGTGGCTCCTAACGGGCCTGTGAGCTGTGAAATAAACTAGCATTTTAATTTACCTGTGAGATAAGCCCCCTTCTGGCCCGGTGGCAACAATGAACTCTTTTTTTCAGGGGTAGCTGGGCTCGGGGCTCACCCCTGGCTGTGCTCAGGGCTGACTCCCAGCTCTGTGCTCAGAGCTCACTCTTGGCTCTGTGCTCAGGGCTGACTCCCGGCTCTGTGCTCAGAGCTCACTCTTGGCTCTGTGCTCAGGGATCACTCTTGGCTCTGTGCTCAGGGTTGACTCCTGGCTCTGTGCTCAGGGATCACTCCTGGCTCTGTGCTCAGGGCTCACTCCTGGCTCTGTTCTCGGGGCTCACTGCTGAGAGAGAGGGCATATCAAGCCTGGGCTGACCGCACGCAGTGCAGTGTCCTCCCTGCTGGCCGTGTCTCTGGCCCAGCACCTGGCTCCCCGGAGTAGTAGGTACACGTGCTTAGCGTGGTTAATTCTTTTTCACCATTTCCTCAGAGTCTGTCTGCTTTATGGACAACTGCAGCCACCAAAGGTCATTACATTTCCCCTTCCGTGGCGAATGTCTTGGCATCTGCTTTAGAGCCCGGTAGACTGGGATTAAGCCCCGTGAGTGTTCACTGGGCGCCAACCCCACATTAGCCGTATTTGGGGACAAAATGTGCCACGCGCTCTGGCAAATGGAAGCTTTTACTCCTCGCAGCCACACAGAGAAGCGTCTCGAGAGCGTCCAGCAGTCCTAGAGGGGCGGGAGGGGGAGGAGCAGACGGTGCCTCTCGTGTGATCCCCACGCGGGCTCACGTGCTGTGGGAGTGGGGGCGCCTGCGTGGTCCCCCGACGCTGGTCTGGCTTCTCTTCCCGCTTACACTGCCCAATGCCACCCGTCAGGTGCCAGCCTGGGCATAGGTTGTGGCTACAGATGGTGCTTCTTCTCCTGGAACCCAAGGTCCGCCGAGGCCGCCAGCAGATGAAACAGTAGCTGGAATCGCCATATGGTACGGGACCTTTTTTTCTCTTTTCTTGGCTTTTTTTGCGGTCACACCTGGCGATGCTCGGGGGAGGGGTTGCTCCTGGCTCTGCAGTCAGGAATCACTCCTGGCGGTGCTCATGGGGCCCCCTGGGATGCCAGGGATGGAACCCGGGTCAGCCATCTGCAAGGCAGATGCCCTCCCCGCTGTACTATTGCTTTGGCTCCATGGGACGTTCCGTTTCAAAGACACTTGAATGTCAGTTACCGAAACCTTCCAGCAGTGCGTCGTTCTGAGGCCGGGGAAATAGTGCAGTGGTTTAGGCACACCCCAGCTAGGTCCCTGGCGTATGGACCCTGAGCCCCACAGGTGAGATCTCTGAGCACTGATCCAGGAGTAACGCCCAAGCACGGCTGGCTGTGACCCTCTCCCCGTCTGTGCCCAAGACTGGGACGGCGCTCAGACACGCTGCAGCCTGCAGGAGGCAGCGGCCCCGAGGCCGCTCTGGCTCCCAGCTGTCCCTTGGTGTCTGCCGCCGCCCCCCCACTCTGGGAAGTGCTGCCCCACCTGCTCTCTCGGGGGATCGAAACACCGGGTCGCCTTCCTCAAATCCCGTGTTCAGCAGCCCCCCTCTGCCCGGCTCTGCTGGAGCCTCCGCCCCCCTCCGAGGAGACCCCAGAGAGGGCCGTTTCGAGCCCAGACTCCCTGCTCTCCTCCTGAGCCCGCACTGTGCAGGGTTGGGGGTCCAGTGGGCAGTGGGCGCTGCCATCCGGAGGGGACATGTGGCCCCCTGCCCAACCCCACAGCTGGGCGGGCCCTGCGCACCCGTTTTTGCTTTTCTGGGAGCCTTTATTCCTTCTCATTTCTTTCTCTAATTTGCACTTTGTTTTGCTCTCATTTATTATTCATTATTATTGCTAGATTTTGAACTCATTAGGAATTTGTTATCTCTGTGTGTGCGTGCGTGCCTGTGTGTGTGTATGTGTATGTGTGTGTGTGTGTGTGTGTGTGTGTGTGTGTGTGTGTAGGTGTAGGAAGGGTCTGTTTAATTCCCTTTGCATGTCCAGGTATCAGATGCTCATTTATTGACCCATCAGTCCATTCTTCCCAAACATGAAATATAATCGGTTTCAAGTACTAGACTGAGGAGGGAGGAGGATTGATTTCTGCTGGGAATCACGGTTGCAAATCTTAGGTGGGCTAGACCGGACGTGCTGGAAACGGCCAGTCTTCTGATTGAGGGGATTCAACACACTGAGCTCGTCCTGAGACGCCCCACGGAAGGAATTCGGGGGATGAAAAACTGGCGGTGCTCTTCTATTTATATGCTAAAATGCTGATTTTTCTCATTCATGCACAGATATCTCCGGATAATATGGAAAAGATGAAGAGTTCAGTAGAAAGGCCGCGGGCTTATGGTAGCTCGAGTGAAGAGGGGTCTGCAAGGAAACGTTTCTGCCTTGGGAGCAAATGCGCCCCTCAGCACTGGGCCGAGAGTCTGCACCCTCAGAAGGCAAGCTCCTTAGTGACAAGACGGGACGGCCCATCTCGGATGGACTCCGGAGCACTGCACGGCCATCTGGCCCAGACGCCTGACTCTGGTAATTTCCCGAGGAAAGAATCAGGAATGCAGGGACCCTCTGCGCCTAAAGACTTTGATTCCAGAGACCTAACCCATTTTGGCATCCAGCTCAGCTCCTTACAGCAATGCACTGGGACTGTGAGATGGGCTATGCAATTTCTGGCAGAATTTTCCCTGGACTTTATATAGAAATCCAAAACCACGCGGACGCAGCATCTCTTAATTGTCATCAATATGAAACGGTTCCTTTTTAGCAGGTTGGACTTGGGGGGGGAAAACTCCAAATAATAACAGTGAGTTTTTGTTGAAATATTGAAGGTAATCAAAGTAGCAGCCATTTTTCTGGACTGTGAACTAAGCAACAACCCCACGCCAGCCGAGAAGAGGAAATATTCCTCTTTCCCGGTTGTTTCCCATTTTCGGGGAGAAACGCGGCATGGCGTCCACCATACTATGAGGCGCGGGAAGGGGGATGAGGGAAAAAAAAAAGGAAAAGGAAAAAGGGAAAAAAAAAAGAGTTTTGTACTTGGAGCAGTGGGGCTACATATCTCCTCATTCTCAGCAATGGAAAACTAATTATCAAATGCTTCCTTGGTAGTAGGGCTGTCTTTCTTGGGGGGAAACTCCAACAACAATAGTGAGTTTTGTGTTGAAATAGGAAACGTAATCAAGGTAAAGAGAAAATGAAGTGAAACTCATTAGTTATGCAGTTGGGGGTGGGGGGCGGGGGCGGGAGGTATACTGGGGGTTTTGGTGGTGGGATATGGGCACTGGTGAAGGGACCGGTGTTTGAATATTGTATAACTGAGACATAAGCCGAGAACTTTGTAACTTTCCACATGGTGATTCAATAAAATAAATAAGTAAAATAAATAAATAAATAAATAAAAGAATCAGGAAAGCACCAAGCTGAGCGAAAAACCTGAATCTTTGTGTTAGAAGGGGACTCGCTGGAGGGTCTGCTGGTCGGGCCTTATAAACAACCTCTGCACGGAGAGAGCTGTTGGCATCACCAGTCAGCCGAGAGACCGGCCACACGCGGGAGTCACGGCAACAGGCCACTGGTCACTCAGGTCGTGCACCAGGAGGTTCCAAAGGGGAGAGAGAAGCACCAGGCATGGGCTTCAACACCCACGTCTGTGGGCGCCGCCTCTGAACCAGACGGAGGGCCCAAGCTCTGCAGGTGTGCGTGGCTGGTTGTCCCACTATGCACGTGTGTATATGTGTGCAAGTGTGTGTGTGTGTGCATGTGTATATGTGTGCATGTTTGTCTGTGTGCATGTGTGTATGTGTATATGTGTGCATGTTTGTCTGTGTGCATGTGTATGTGTATATGTGTGCATGTGCATGCATATGTGTACTTGTATACATGTGTATGAGTGCACGTGTGTGCAGTGCATATATGTGTACATGTGTATATATGCATGTTTGTGTTTGTATATGTGCATGTGTGTGACTGCGTGCGTGTGTATATGCGCATGTATGTATGTATATGTGTGTATATATGCATGTATGTGCATGTAGGGGGCAGGGGAAGGGCAGGGGCTGGCCTCGTCCCATGTTCCTTTGTCCTTTCCGTTAAACCTCCTGGCTCTGAATTGGAGGTGGGGAAACGGGTTGCCAGAGAAAGACCAGCAGAGGGTCTCACTCCTCTGCACACCAGGGCCAGACTGCGGCCGGGGCTCGGGAGAAGGGTGAGGCCGGCAGGACGGGGGGTCAGCTCTCAGAAGGCGGGAGAGGCTGGGGCCGAGCAGGGCGGGAGGGGATGGGCCGAGGTGTGCGGGAGGGTCCGCGGGAGTCGCTCATTATCAGCAAAGCCGGGCCGTGGAGTGAGAACGTGCACAAAACCCTCTTCAGTGAAACGGATGAACGCTGGACTCCCAGCAGGCGGGGGACGTTGGCCGGGGCTGGACTTCCTTACTGGACACCTGGCTGCAGGGCACTACGTGTGGAGGGATTCTTGGGTGAAGCCTCACAGCCGCTGGGTGCTGGACACGGGGGGGTTATTTGCTCTTTTCTTCTTGGTTAAGCAGGTCCTTAGCGCAGCCAGGAGAAAAAGACAAACAGGGTGAGTCCTGGGCTGGCAGCTCCCCCCGCCCCCCACAGCCCCGCTGGGGGTGGGAGCTGAGGACCTGTCCAGCGAGAGCCCCCTACGAGGATGCCGAGCTGAAGCCCCCTTCCAAAGGCTGGGCGGGCCGAGAGGCTAAAGGCGTGTCCCTCCTTGCGGGGTAACCGGCCATGACCCGAGGCTGGAGGCCCCGCTCAGGCCTGTCCCGAGTTCCCCGCACTGGCCCGGGTGCCTGTGACTGACCAGTCTGGTTCAGCAGACGCCCTCTCTGTGCCTTCATGTCCTAAACCACTAGAGCTGACCAGACCTTCTGGGAGAGGCTAAAGTACTTTTGTTACCTTTCTAGGCTCGTCTCAGAACAGTTCCTAGTTGATTCAAATCATGCATGTCTCATCCTCCTGGTATGATTGGCTGAGAACATCTTCTGTGCAATTTACCTCCCCCGCCCCAAACTGGGTCAGTGCCTCTGCTGTCCCCCTCTGGGACTGACTGATCTCTGGCGGGAACGAGTGTTTGCCTGAAGCAGCCCACACAGAAGTGTCCCCTGGGAACGTCAGACAAGCCCCTCTCCCGTCTCCGCTCACTCTGGCAAACTTGTCACAACCCAAGACTTGGGCCCAGGGGGCCTGGGTTCGAGCATCGCCTCCAAACCCTTCAGATGCCAAGTGAGCCACCGGGAAGCTGCCTCCTCGTGCTCCCTGCTGCCAGCCGGTACTTCCCAAATCTTTGCATTGTCACCACGTGCTCACACAACGGCTTCAGTGGCCCTGGGGACACTGGCTGGAGCCTCTGGGACGCAGGAGGCCCCGCGCGTCCGTAGAGGAGGGAAGGAAGGTGGTTTCCGCGACAGTCCAGGGGTCTCTCTGCTTGGGGAGGTGGTGGGAGGAAGGGAAGCCCAGACACGGGGCCCGCAGGTCACATGGAGGCACGTGGGGATTCCGCAAGAAGCCACAGCGCAGGGCTCGGAGACCCCGGCCGGCCGCGTCGGCTGCTCAGGCCAGCTCTGCAGTGCTCGGGGCCCCCCGTACTTCCCAGACCGAGGCCTGCAGCGTTAGCATGTTGGTCCCCAGACTCGCCTTCCAGACGTGAAGTGGCCGACACTTCTGCAAGGCTGGACTCTGCTCCCCATTGCGGGCGCAGAAACATCCCCCGCTGTGACCGTTCTCGGGGGAAGATGGTTTCAACGTGCTGCCGCCTCCTTCCTTCGGCCTCAGGGAGGCTCGCGGGGATTTTATTTTATTTATTTTTATTTATTTTTTATTTTTTTGCTTTTTGGATCACACCTGGTGATGCACAGGAGTTACTCCTGGCTCTGCACTCAGGAATTACTCCTGGCCATGCTCAGGGGACCATATGGGATGCTGGGATTTGAACCCGGGTCGGCCGCGTGCAAGGCAAACGCCCTCCCCGCTGTGCTATCTCGTTTAAGCGGACGCTCCCTTTGGACTGTGGCAAATTGTCCCTGACTTCCCTCCTCCTGTCCTCTGTCCTTGCTCCCATGCCCGTCCCCACGGCCTGGGGCACTGGGACAGCTGTCCGGCCTGGCCCCATTTTGGACTCCTGGGGTGGACGCTGCCCTCGCCATGAAGGGCAAGTTGCCAGGCTCTGAGAAACGCTCTAGCCCTGGGCTCCTCCCAGGCCCAGCCTGTGCTCCGGGTCCCGAGGTCTGCGGGCCGGGGTGGGGGTGTGCACTGTGGCCCCCCCCCGTGTGGTGTCCCCGGCCTGCAGGGGACTGGCCGGCGCGTCCCCAGCACGTGGTGCTCCAGGCTGCGTGAGGGTGCGTGGCTCGTATGCTAGACAGACAGACAGACATCACACGGGTCTGAGACGGACCCTGGGCTGGGGTACCGGCCACCTGTGTCCTGCTCATGAGCCGGCTGGACCTGGGGCCCCCCACATCCTGGTGGGTGTCAGCAGGGTCCCATGGGTGGCCGAGGGTGGGGCTCCTGCTCGGCTGTCAGGGTCCGAGGACCAGCGCCGCCAGCACCCGCGGCCTCTCGCGCCGGCCCTGCTCGCCGTGGACACTCTCCCCCCAGCCCAGCCCTCCCCCGAGGCCCCCTGCTGGCCAGGAGGCCGTCAGCAGGGCGCCCCTGGGCGGGGTTTGCTTTGAGACGCGGGGGCTTTGGTTCGAGCGGCAGGGCAGCCTGAGAGTGAGCGTCCCGGGGCCGGGGGCCAGTGTCAGCTCTCGAAGTGGCCAGGGGCCAGGGTCAGCTCTCGCAGTGGCCGGGGGCCAGCGTCAGCTCTTGCAGTGGCCAGGCGGGGGCAGAACACCTGGGCCTGACCGAGGTGCAGCTGGGCTCCTTCCTGCTGAATTCCTCCAAGAGGTGGTTTCCCGAGGGGGGGGGGGTGCGAGTCTGGGGGCATCTCGGGAGGTGCTGGAGTGGGGGGCTCTTGTCCAGAGAGTGCGCAGGGGAGAGAGACTCCCGGGGCGGGCCGGCCCCCCTTTCTCCAGCAGACGCCTGCGCGCCCCCCGGGACACACCTGGGAGAGGCGCCGGGGATGCTCTGTGGGCGTGAGGAGGCCGCTGGGCTCACACCCTAGGACGCTCTGGTCGGGCCTGAGCCGGGCCCACTGCCCCCGAGACTCCTCCCCGCACAGGCTCAGGCCCCCCCAGGACCCTGCCAGGAGGCGGCAGGGGCCTTGGGTCTCCACAGAGGCCCCGGATGGTGCACGACTGGGAGGACCGTGGAGCCGAGCCTCTGCCGGCCACAGTGCTCAGATCCAGCTGCCTCAGGCAGGGGAGAGGGCAGTGAGCGAAGCCCCCGGCACCCGCAGTGTCTGGGGAGACGGAGGGAGGGGTGCAGTGCTGCAGTGTCTTCGTGAGGGAGGGGTGCGGTGCTGAGGGGTTGGGGTGAGGGAGGGGTGGGGCCTGTGGTATCTGGTGAGGGAGGGGTGCGGTGCTGAGGGGTTAGAGTGAGGGAGGGGTGCGGTGCTGAGGGGTTAGGGTGAGGGAGGGGTGCAGTGCTGAGGGGTTAGGGTGAGGGAGGGGTGGGGCCTGCGGTGTCGGGTGAGGGGCTGTTGGTGTCCATGTGGCCCACCCTGAGAGACACGGAGGGTGAGAAGCCCCCATTTCCCTCCCCACAAACCCTCCCCGCGTGGCCGGCCCAGAGAATTGTCTGCCAGGCCCGGGGGGGGGGCGTCCCGACAGGCCCCGCCGTGCCCAGGCGCAGGCCAGCTCCCTGTCCTGGGGTTGTTCTTGCAGGTGTCCGGGCAGAAGGCGACGCCCGCGTGCCCCAGGAGAGGCGCCCGACCCCCATGGCAGGCGGCCGGAGCAGAGGGAGCCGGAGACCGTGTGGCGCCTGATGGAACATCCCTTTGGCCCGCACCCTGCTCCTGGCTCTGTGCTCAGGTCGCTCTGGTGAGGCTGGGCGTGTGGGTGCCGGGGGCGAGCGGTCAGCCCCGGAGTGGCCTCTCCCTGGCTGTCTCTGCGGCCCCAGGCCTGGTAACTTCCCTCGATGGCGGAGCCTCCACGGCTCCTAAGGGCTGGGGGCGCAGCCCAGACCCCACGCCAGCCCCCTGCACCCAGCCAGCGCGGGGCCGGATTTGAAACACAGCCGCTGTCCAAACCTGCCGCTGGGTGGCCCGGGAAGCTGGCCCAGAGCTGGAACATTCTGGATAATGAACGCTTCCACCAGAGACGGAAGCTGCAAGGAAGCCGGCAGAACAAAAGAAATCAGGCGGCATTGAGTCCCCGGGCTGTGGTTCTGCGTCTGGGCTCGGAGCTGGCCCCGACGGGGCGCGGGCAGCCCGCAGGGCTGGCGCTGCTGCTGTGTCTGAGAGCGGGTCCTTCCCTCTCGGGCAGCACTGCGCCCGGCGGCAGGACAGGGGACCGGGGCCACCTCTGCCGCCCGCTCCTCCCTCGCACGCCTTGCTGAGCAGAGCCCAGACTTTAAAAAAATAATTGATTAATTAATTAATTTTGGGGCTGGAGCCATAGCACAGTGGGTAGGGCATTTGCCTTGCATGTGGCCGACCCGGGTTCAATTCCTCCACCCCTCTCGGAGAGCCCAGCAAGCTACCGAGAGTATCCCGCTCACACAGCAGAACCCGGCAAGCTCCCCGTGGCATATTCAATATGCCAAAAACAATCACAACAAGTCTCACAATGGAGATGTTACTGGTGCCCGCTCGAGCAAATCGATGAACAACGGGACAGTGCTACGTAACTAATTTTTAAAAGTAGTTCACAATATTTCATTACATTTAATATTCAAACACCAGTCCCACCTCCATTCCGCCTTCCCACCACCATATTTCGGGTGTTTCCATCCTGAACCCCAATCCCTGCCCTAAAGCAGAACCGAAATAATATAACATCTCCCTCTAAGGTTGGTTGCCTCCTGCTTTGAATCCCATCTGCTGTGGTGTGGTAGTGGGTGTGGTGTGGTGATTACGGGGTAGGGTGTGTGCTATGAAGTGTCGCAAATGCGGCTGCGTGTTCCAGGAAAAGGTTCACCGGTGGGCGAGGCTCGGCCCGAGCACATGGAGAGTGTGGCCATGAGCACGGCGGTGGTTGGGTTCTGGGGGTTTTTGGGGCTGGGTTCCTTGGGCCTGGGAGGGGTCTCACCTGTCCCCCTCTGGGGCGCCCCAAGTGAGACAGCCTGGGTGGGGTCTGGCGACATGGTTACGGCGAGTGTCTGTTATGCGCCTTCTGGAGAGAGGGACAAGCAGTCGGGAGGGTGGCCGGTGACGGGATTATCTGGCACCAGCTGGGGGCGCTCATGGGCGTGGCTGCTGAGTTCCCGGAGACATTGGGATACGGGCCGAGGGTCTCTGTTCCAGTCCCGTTGAACCCAGAGTTCTCAGTCGCAAAGCCCCGCACACCTGGGTTTTCTGGGGGTTCACTCGTGGTGAGGCTGGGCCCAGGCGCGTGGAGAGTGACCCTGCCCTTCCTGTTGTTGTTTGGTGTTTGGTCCACACTTGGTGGTGCTCAGGGCTTACTCCTGGGGGCAGGGGAGACCGCGTAGGTGCTGGGGACCCAACTGGGGTCAGCTGCACGCCGGGCAAGTGCCCTCCCGGCTATCTTGTCGCCCAGTGCCACCAGCCCGCACTCCGTAAGGAATTCTTCGGCTCGTGGGTCGTGCCTGGAGCCCCTGCTTGCTCGTCCTGCCTTGAGCCGGGCCTGACAAGGAGCCTCGAGTTCCTCCCTCAGCGGCACGGATGGGCGTGAGCTGGCAGTGCCCCAGGATGGCAAGGCTGAGGCTGCCTCTGGGTCACGGGAGGGGCAGGGGGGCGGGGGGGCGTCTGCAGGACTGGGAGGCAAGGCGGCAGAGGTGGGTGCCCTGCTCACTCAGTCAGAAACCCACCCTGGGGACACCCCAGATGGGCGATGCAGTGTTAGATGTGAATTAAGTCTCACTGAGAATACCGCTCAGGCGTGGGCTACTCAAACTGCTTTTTAAAAAAAATTTAATTTCATTTTGGCTTTTTTGGGGCCACACCCGGCGATGTCCAGGGGTTACTCCCGGCTTTGCACTCAGGAATTACTCCTGGCGGTGCTCGGGGACCATGTGGGATGCCGGGGATCGAACCCGGGTCAGCCGCATGCAAGGGAAACGCCCTCCCTGCTGTGCTATCATTCCAGCCCTCAAACTGCTTTCTACAGGGACTCACTGTCTGGTCAGCAGCCTGGAGACTCATGTCCTGAGCACAACGGTGTGACCTGCAGTGGGAGACAGCCAGCAAGACGGCCCGGAGCACGCCACACGCCGCTTATCCCAGGGACCTCTCCCCTCATAGGAGACGCCTGTCAGGGCGGCACAACAGTCTGGAAACAGCCGGTGTTGGCCGGTTGTGGTGAGAATGGAACCCCGTCCGCTGTGGCTCACCCAAGCGGAAGGTGGTCTGGAGATTCCTTCAGAAAACAGGAATAACACCAATAACACTCTGAGAGAGTCTGGCAGTGCCACTTCTTGGCACCTGTCCCCCAAACGCAAGAACATCAACTTGATTTTTTTTCCTTTTTGGGTCACACCCGGCGGTGCATAGGGGTTACTCCTGGCTCTGTGCTCAGGAATGACTCTTCACAGGGCTCAGGGGACCCTATGGGATGCTGGGAATCGAACCCGGGTTGGCCACGTCCAAGGCAAATGCCCTCCCCGCTGTGCTGTGGCTCCAGCCCCCGAAACTAATTTTAAAGTGTCTGTGCACCGACATCCATCACTGCACTTCGCTGGGCCTGGAAACAACCCGGCGGCCCCGCCCCAGAGACGGGACAGAGCGGCCACGGCATTGGCCACAGTGGGACACTCTGCAGCCCAAGGGGGGACAGCCGGGCAGTCTCCCCACCGCCCCGGGAGGTGGCAGGTCCTGGTGTCCTTCATCCATGGAAGAGCCAAAACAGCAACGCTCTGAACGTGCCCCGAGAGCCCCAGGCCTGTGTCCCCCCACCCCACGCCCCTGCAGGCACTCACCCTCGGGGCCTGGGACCAGGGGTCCGTCCCACACCCAGATCCCCCCATCCAAGGTGGTCCTGGAGCTGCAGGCCTGGGCTTGCCAGGAACGTTCTCACTCACACAGGAGGGGTCCCACGCCCGCCTGCCGGGCTCTGGGCTGGTCGCCATGGCCGGACCCTGCGGATGTGGCCGTGGTCCCTGTGGGCAGGAGAGGAGCATCCGTGACACTGGGGCAGTGGGGCGCTGGCCGCCTGTAGACCCCGCGGCCACGAGAGGGCGCTGTTGGCGCGGGCATGAGCGCGGCCGGCCGCTGCAGGGCCGTGATGCTCAGCTCGGGTGGGACTCCCTCCCGCCCCTCCCGTGCGCGTCCCTGGGGCTGGGGGCTGGGGCAGTGGCCGTCCTCCCCAGAGAGACCCCCGCGGCTCTCCGGCGTCTCCTGTCCAAGCCCTGGGGTGTGTCCGGGGCTGAGCCCAGGGGGGCCCTCGCCCCCCGCCCCCCGTGTGGGGTCTCTCGCCCAGGAGCCGCTATCCGCCCCCACGGCTGGCTCCCTTTCCTCAGTTTACCCAGCTCCCACAGCCCTGACCTCACACACAGCTCGGGGCAGGGCACCCCGACTCCCTCGACCGTCCCCGCGTCCCACGAGCAGCCGCGAGAATCACCCCACAGAGCACCCTGGGCTCTCTCCTCCCTCTCTGGTGCTCGGGGCCCGCGCTTACTCGTGGCCCTGTGCTGGGGGGACCCTCGGCCAGCTGCCGCCCGGACCCGTGTTTCTCGCCCGCGTCTCCGCTTGCTTTGCTGCTCGGGCTCAAAGTCCCAGGACAGTCACGGGCGTGAGTGGCTGTCGGACCCCCAGCCTGATGCTCACGGTCAGGGATGCCAGAGGTCCCGGGTCCAGTTGAGGACGTCCCACCCCTGCCCCCACTCACGGAGCTTTTCATTCTCTTAAAAATCATGGCTGGGAGTTGGGTTTTGTCGATTTTTCACCCGAATCTGCAGGATCATGGGCTTTTCCTTTAGCCCACCGCATGGGTTACAGTGCTCTGACTTTGCAAACACTCTTTCTTTCCTTCCCTCCTTCCCTCCCTCCCTCCGTTCTTCCTTCCCTCCTCCCTCCCTTCCTTCCTTCCTTCCTTCCTTCCTTCCTTCCTTCCTTCCTTCCTTCCCTCCCTCCCTCCCTCCCTCCCTCCCTCCTTCCTTCCTTCCTTCCTTCCTTCCTTCCTTCCTTCCTTCCTTCCTTCCTTCCTTCCTTCCTTCCTTCCTTCCTTCCTTCCGTCTTCTCTTTCTTTCTTTCTTTCTTTCTTTCTTTCTTTCTTTCTTTCTTTCTTTCTTTCTTTCTTTCTTTCTTTCTTTCTTTCTTTCTTTCTTTCTTTCTTTCTTTCTTTCTTTCTCCTTCCTCCCTCCCTCCCTCCCTCCCTCCCTCCCCTCCCTCCCTCCCTCCTCCCTCCCTCCCTCCCTCCCTCCCTCCCTCCCTTCCTTCCTTCCTTCCTTCCTTCCTTCCTTCCTTCCTTCCTTCTCCTTCCTTCCTTCCTTCCTTCCTTCCTTCCTTCTTCTCTTTCCTTCTTTTCTTTTGACTTTGGGCCACACCCAGCTGTGCTCAGGGATCACTCCTGGTGGTGCTCAGGGCACCCGTGGGCTGCCGGGGATCCGGCTGAAGGCAGCTGCACGTGAGAGGAGCGTCTTCCCGCCGTGCTCTCTGCCCTGCAGACTCCCCAAGCACGGCGCCGTCTCCCGTCTGGGACAGCCAGCCACGCTGTAGGTTCTCTCCGTGTGTTCTGAGCTTCATTTGCCGTTATTTTGCTACTGCCTCTTACTCTTCAGATGTTTGGCCCCAGCTGGCGGTGCCCAGGAGGGCTCCGGGCAGTGCTCAGGGCACCGTCTGTGCTGCAGGGGAGAGCTGGGCTGGGCACGTGCCGGGCGAGCACTGTAGTCCCTGCACCCGCCCCAGCCCTTCGATGCCTCCTGTCTGCGCGTTGGCCCATGAAACCATCGGCCTTTGGTTTCTTTCTCCTTAAGGCTGGTATCCAGCTCTATCTCAGTATCACGGCAGCACCAGCCTCTTGGAAGTCCGAACACTCCCTCCTATTTCGTTTTGCTTCCTGGAAGATGATTAGAATCGATGTTAATTCCATTTTAAATATTGAATGACACTGTCTGGTGAAACCACTGGACCTGAACAAACTCTTTTGCTGTTGAAGTTTGCAAGTTATAACTCACTGTCTTTAATAGGGGAGGGCTGGCTAAGTGTTATTTTTGTACCGGGGGTGGGTTGTGGTAGTCTGTTTGAGGCATCATCCATTTCGTCTATGTTTTGGGTCTGTCGTGCAGGGAGCCCTGGGCCCCTCACCCACCCTTCCTCGGCTCGGGGTCTGCGGTGCCAGCTCCTGTCTCATTCTCGTCCTCATCGTTCGGGTTTCTTGCTTTGTTTAAGGCTCAATAATTTTTTTCTCCTAGAACTAGATCTTCGTCTCAGAGATTTTGCTATTTTTCTATTTTGATTGTCTTCTTGCCCATATGATTTTTTTCTAGGTGCCTATTTTGGGTTCCCTTTGTTCCTCTCCTTTATGTTCTTGAGACAAGAATGCGGATTTACTTTTTTTTTTTCTTTTTGGGTCACACCCGGTAATGGCGATGCACAGGGGTCACGCCTGGCCTTTCATTCAGGAATCACTCCTGGCGGTGCTCGGGGGAGCATATGGGATTCTGGGAATCAAACCCAGGTCAGCCTCGTGCAAAGCAAATGCCCTCCTGCTCGCCACTGTACCATCGCTCTAGCTCTGAATTTACCTTTTTTTTTTTTTTTTTTTTTGTGGGGGGGGGCACACCCAGCAGTACTTAGGGGTTATGCCTGTCTCTGCGCTCAGGAATCACTCTAGGCAGTTATCAGAGTACCGTATGGATGCAGGGGATCAGGGGATCACACCCCGGTCGGCGGCGGGAAAGGCGTGACTGTCCCCACTGCACTATCTCTGGTCCTCAAGAACTTGGACTCCGGATTTTCGATGTTCCCCTGGAATCTGCCTTTGGTGCCGGGCACTCACTCCGTGCCGCCCTGGCTGCGTCCCCTGTGTGTCCATCTCTCCTGCTCTCATTTTAGCTCAGCTCAGTGTGTCTTTAAGTTTCCTCTGAGAGTTTTCTCCGACTCTGGTTGTTCAGAAGTGTGTTTCGTTGTCAAATATTTGGAGATTTTCTTGTGACCTATTAAATTGTGCTTGACTTAGTGTGGTTATTCTATATAATTTTAACTCTCCAAGTTTCTGGGGTTTGTCTTACAGCCCAGGATTGGGTCTACCTTGATATTCATTCTGTCCTACACACGACAAGGACTGTGGGCCCTGGTGCCCTGGGGTAGGGGGTCTCCGCGTTTCCTTAGTGCGTTCTGGTTGGATAACATTGGGTTGCCCTTTCTCCCTTGCCACAGGGAGCGTAGGTTTATTGGGTTACACCTATCACAGTGCTCCCGAGTCACTCCCATTCCTCTGTTTATCTGTAACCTCTTCTCTGTGCTCTCCTTCCCCAACCAGAAAGCAGGTGCCCGGGAGTGAATAGTCAGAGTCAATTAACTCCCAGGTTACAAGAGCATAGCATTGACTGTCTTCTTGTGTCCATACAAAAAGGACATTGCTTTGAAGTAAACCATGCGAAAGACAAAGAAAACAATTTCTAATTTACAAGTTCAGTGTCCTAGAAGGATCTGACCTTACAAGTTAACAGAGTCTGATTAGGGGAAAGGTGACGAGTGGTTGGGGAGGGGAGCTCAGGGGAGAGTTCACAGATGGACAGAGGAACGGGACTGACTCGGGAGCACTGCTCCATGTGACCCCGAACTTTGGATTTGGGGAACTGCAGCCATGAGGGGCCTCTTCATCCTGCCCAGCCTCTGGCCTCCTGGGCCGGCTGTGGGCGCTTCACGTGTCCGACACGGGCTTCGCTGCCGTGGCCAGTGACCCCCGGGCTCCCTCGTGTCACGCATTCACGGTCAGGACAGCCGAGTTCCCCGTGGCCGGCCAGGTGGGGCCCGTCTCTGCTGGCCGCTCAGCTCGGGTCTGGGAGGCGAGGACGGTGGGCCCGGGGCTGGCGGCCCCCCTGGGTGCTGGGGAGACGGTCTCAGTGCTCTCGAGCCAGGCCCCCAAAGGCCCGCCCAGGGGTCCCCACTCTCTGGGTTCTGCAGGTGGAGGGGGTCCAGCATGTCCCGGCAGAACACGGCCGCCCTGAGGGGAAGGACCCAGCCCTGAAGCCGGGCGGTGACCCCCGTGACAGCTTAGCCCCTGGACTGCCCGCGGCTCCCGTGGCTACAGGGAGAGGCCCACGGTCAGGGCTCCACGCGGGCACCCACCTTCCAGAGAGCCCCGGGGACGCCCCCCTGGGGCTGGCGGTGACGAGCCCGAGGCTCCTGTGCCTTGACTGCCCTTTGGTTTCGCTGCATCTCTGTGTCCCCATCTCTGCTGTGCCGCTTCCTCAGACCTGCCCTCCGGCTCGTGTTGAATCTGCTCTTCAGCTGCCCACGGTCTTTTGTTCTTATTTTCTCTAACCACACCCAGCGGTGGCCAGGGGCCCCTGGCTCTGCACTCGGGGGTCACGCCTGGTGGTGCTTCGGGGGGACCCTTTGGGCGTCGGGCATCAGACTCGGGGCGGCTGCGTGCCAGGCAAGTGCCCGACCCGCTCTGCTGTGCCGTCTCTCCGCGCTGCCTCAACCCTCCCTAGTGTCCTGCAGCCAGGACAAGGGGCCTCGGACCCCAGACTGCGTCTCCGCACTGCCTGGCCCCGTGTGAAGCGACTGAAGAAGGACCTGAGCCTGAGACGGGGCAGCCTCAGCCACAGCCCGGCCCTCGCCTGCCTCTGTCCCCTGCAGCAGACTCTGCGTCCCAGAGCTCGCATCGGGCTGAGGTCGGTGTGTCCCTGCCTGGGCGAGAAGGGCCCTGCGCAGCCTGAAGGCAGCTCGGAAACCAGGGGGCAGAAAGCGAAGAACTGGCCCGGGGCCAGGACTGCAGGAAGGCCCCTGACCCCACCCCGGGGCTTCTCTGAGGCTGGCTCCAGGGGGGGTCACACCCCTCCCCCCAGGGCAGGGTCACTCTCCCTCCCCCCAGGGCAGGGTCACTGCCCCTCCCCCCAGGGCGTGGGTCACTCTCCCTCCCCCCAGGGCAGGGTCACTCCCCTCCCCCCAGGGCAGGGTCACTCCCCCTCCCCCCAGGGCAGGGTCACTCTCCCTCCCCCCAGGGCAGGGTCACTGCCCCTCCCCCCAGGGCGTGGGTCACTCCCCCTCCCCCAGGGCGGGGTCACTCTCCCTCCCCCCAGGGCGGGGTCACTCTCCCTCCCCCAAGGGCAGGGGTCACTCCCCCTCCCCCCAGGGTGGGGCACTGGGGGTCACTCCCCCTCCCCCCAGGGCGGGTCACTCCCCCTCCCCCCAGGGCAGGGGTCACTCCCCCTCCCCCCAGGGGGGGGTCACTCTCCCTCCCCCCAGGGCGGGGCACTGCCCCTCCCCCCAGGGCAGGGTCACTCTCCCTCCCCCCAGGGCGGGGTCACTCTCCCTCCCCCCAGGGCGGGGGTCACTCCCCCTCCCCCCAGGGCGGGGTCACTCTCCCTCCCCCCAGGGCGGGGCACTGCCCCTCCCCCCAGGGCAGGGTCACTCTCCCTCCCCCCAGGGCGGGGTCACTCTCCCTCCCCCCAGGGCGGGGGTCACTCTCCCTCCCCCCAGGGCGGGGTCACTCCCCCTCCCCCCTAGGGCGGGGTCACTCTCCCTTTCCTCCCCTGGCCCCTGGTGGGTCCCTTGCTCACTGGTGCCAGGGCAGGGAGTGAGTGAGCCGGCTGCTCCGGCCGGGGAAGTCCTAGCGCTGAGCCTTGTCGGAAGGTGCCAGGTCTTAGCCAAGATTTGACCCAAAGTTGATTCTTTCTGCCTATCCCAGCGGTGATGTTACTTGAAGATCTTTGGGAAGATGATTTTTTCCTCTGGCACGTGGCAGGCGTCTGCGGGCCTTAATGACCACGTTCCAGATGGTTTACTCAGTGGGGGTCTCAGGCCCCTCCTGGAGAGGCAGGTGGGAGAGACCGTGTTGGTCTTTTGCCATTAATTCCATTGAAAAGGAGAAAAGAGGGGCTGGAGCGATAGCACAGTGGGTAGGGTGTTCGCCTTGCACGCGGCCGACCCGGGTTCGATCCCCGGCATCCCATATGGTCCCCCAAGCACCGCCAGGAGTAATTCCTGAGTGCAAAGCCAGGAGTAACCCCTGAGCATTGTTGGGTGTGACCCAAAAAGCAAAAAAAAAAAAAAAAGAAAAGGAGAAAAGAGCAACAGTGTGGCTTCAGAAGAACGTTCACGGAGCAAGTAAGAGCAAGATGTGTTTATGTTTTGATGGGGGGTGTTGGTTGTGGAGGATAAGCTTCGTCCTGCCCTAAGGCAATCAGGAACATTAAAAAAATATCAAAATTCTGCTAAAATCCTGGAATGTAGCTGACATTTTCAGGATGAACATGTAAACACAAGATCTTGGCTTGATCTCTGGCGTCACGTAGGGTCCCTGATGTATGTTAGGGATCACTGCTAAGCGAAGAGTAAGGAACAGTGTGTGCGTGCGTGTGCGTGTGCGTGTGTGTGTGTGCGTGTGTGTGTGTGTGTGTGTGAGTGTGTGTGTGCGTGTGTGCGTGCGTGCGTGTGCGTGTGTGTGTGTGTGTGTTGTGAGTGTGTGTGTGAGTGTGTATGTGAGTGTGTGTGTGCGTGTGTGTTGTGAGTGTGTGTGTGAGTGTGTATGTGAGTGTGTGTGTGAGTGTGTGTGTGCGTGTGTGCGTGCGTGCGTGTGCGTGTGTGTGTGAGTGTGTGTTGTGAGTGTGTGTGTGAGTGTGTGTGTGAGTGTGTGTTGTGAGTGTGTGTGTGAGTGTGTATGTGAGTGTGTGTGTGCGTGTGTGTGTGCGTGTGTGCGTGCGTGTGTGTGTGTGTGTGAGTGTCTATCAGTCATATCAATAAACCGGAGACTAATCTCATCAGCCAAAGGGAGAGAGACGTGGCCGGCCGAGCCGGTGGCCACTCGGGTGGACAGCCTGTGGCGGGAACGCGGGAAGGACAAGGGGGGCCAGAATCCCGACGCAGACGAGGCAGAAATCGAGCAGAGACACAGCAGAGACGGGACCCAAAACGCACATCACCTCCGGTCACTGTCTGCCCACCCGGGATGCAGGTGGGCGGGCTGGCTCTCAGGGCAGCCCCCCGCCCGCAGAGCTGCCCCTCCCGGGCACTGAAGCTTCTGACCCCAGAAGCATGGCAGCCCCTTCCCAGCCCGCAGGGCCCCTCCCCCCCAGGGGACTCCTCCTCGCAGGGACCATGAGGTCTGCCCTTCCCTGCCCGGCGTCTCCCTCGGGGTGGGCGCTGGGCCTGCTGCATGGGGTCAGCACAGCCCCCAAGGCGGATGACGTGTGTTTCCTCCCGGCTCCACGCCCCTTCACTCTCGGGTGGCTGTGGCTTCTTCCTCCTCGGAGCCGGCACCGCTGATGTGGGACCCCGTGGGCGCGAGGCCGCCTGGGATGGCCGAGGAAGGCCCCAGCCCCCGGCACAGACCCGTCCCCGCCAGGGCCTTTGCATTAAACAGCACACGAGCAGGAGGGGAGCCCGGAATGCCTGGAGGGAGACCCCACCCGCAGCTGCGGGCTCCAGGGAGGGAGACGGGGCCTAAGGAGAGAGATCGGCCCAGAACAGAGCTGGGAAGAACGTGTGGACGCGAGCACTTGAGCCGGATTATCTTCCCAGCGTCCAGGCAGCACCTGCGGTCTGAGGACGAGTCACTGCATACGAACCGTCAAGTCAGGACGATGCGGGCCGGGCCCTCTGGGGAAGCCCTCACTGAGCCCTGCTCGTCCTCTGACATACGTGCTGGTCAGGCCACTTGGGCTGGGCGAAGAGTCGGGCGCAAAGATCAGCCCCACCCCGCAGTTACCTGCGGCTGCTTCATAAAGCAGAAAGGCTCCCAGAATACTCTGGGGGCCCAGACAATAAACCAGAACCTGCAAACAAAAACAGAGACTGTCTTCTCGCTTAAAATGAAAAATCTCTTATCAAACCACTCTGGAGTAAAAGGGACAATAGAAAATGAAATTATGGAATGGAAAATGGTGCCAATGAGAGCACTTGATCGGAGTCTAGGGGACCCTTTTAAGCACTTGTCGAAGAAAACTTCAGAGCACTCGGTAAGCAATATAGCCCAGGAAATAAAGCTGGGAAAACAAATTCTTAACCTCTTCTCCTTAATGAGTAAAGGAACAACAAAAGCAAATCCATGAACAACAAAGAAAATCATAAAGATAAAAGCAGAATTCAAGGAAGTAGCAAAAGCGTAGCTCGTTCAAATCAAATCTGAAACCTTGTTTAAAAACCGATCAAAGGCAGCCTCTCTCAAAGAACAAGGGAGAAGCCCAGAGGCACACGAAGAGAAGTTCAGGGGGATGCCCGGGTTTGGGGCGAGGAAGCAAAGCGAGAGACTCGGGGTGTGATTAGACGTGCACGTCAGACCACGGGTGACAAATCCCACAACAAGCCAAACTCGCCATCCTAGAAGTGTCAGCTCCTCATGTTCATGCTGATAAGTAGCACACGAAACCACAACACGGAGAAAGTAGAAATGAGCTTCTCATGGGCGTCCACAACATTGGCACTGAAGTTTTCTGTAGCACTGTCGTCCCATTGTTCATCGATTTGCTCCAGCGGGCACCAGTAACGTCTCCATTGGGAGACTTGTTACTGTTTTGGGCATATCAAATACGCCACGGGGAGCTTGCCAGGCTTTGCCGTGCGGGTGAGATACTCTTGGTAGCTTGCCAGGCTCTCCGAGAGGAACGGAGAAATAGAACCCGGGTTGGCCACGTGCAAGGCAAACGCCCTACCCGCTGTGCTATCGCTCCAGTCCACTGAAGTTTTCACGGGAAGTCAGATGTAGAAGGCTCTCCGGGAAAACACCAGAAATGTCAGGCGACGACTCATTCTCAGACAGTCTAACGTGCCGCACAGCCTAGAGCAAAGCCAGCCTGGGAGAAGGGGCAGGGGAGGCCGTCGGCAGGAGGCGCGACGGGAAACGCCCTCACGAAGAGAGGGAGACTCTGCCCCAGGGACGCCTGCAGACCGGGGAGGCCACGGAGAGACACGCGAGGTGCTTGGTCCCCCGGGCCAACCACGGAGTTAACATGCTAGCTAAAAGCTAAAGGGAAGAAAGAAAAGCATCCGCCACCGCCAGAGGACACGAGCGGGCCCTGCTGTCACCGTGTCACACCGCAGACCCTGTGAGTGAGGGGAAACTCACGCACCCTGATTCCGGAGCAGAAAGCGTTTTTACCTCTCAAAACCACCATGGGTTTAACTATGATTTTCTTGCCTTGGCGGAAGCAATATCAGCACAAGGCCTGGGTGTGTTGATATCCAAGAGGGATACTCCCGCTTTGGTTTCCTAACTGTGGACCCTTCAGTCCCACTAGGAAGGGCCGCCTGGGAGTTCGGTGTTGGACACCGAGATTTTAGATGATGGGTGAGACCCAGAACTCTGGAGCAGCTGAGCTGTATGCCAGTGATAAAAAAGGAGGATAAGGGGCTGGAGCAATAGCACAGCGGGGAGGGTGTTTGCCTTGCACGCGGCCGACCCGGGTTCTAATCCCAGCATCCCATATGGTCCCCTGAGCACCACCAGGGATAATTCCTGAATGAAGAGCCAGGAGTAACCCCTGTGCATTGCCAGGTGTGACCCAAAAACAAAACAAAACAAAACAAAAAGGAGGATAAGACATGAATAAATTTTGTGATAACACTTAAATTAGAACAATAAGGAGTGATCCAGAAAGAGTCACATTTGCCATGCTGGGGGGCACCACGTAGTCCCTCATTATGACCGGGAAGCCAAGAAGGGCGTGTAGAGGGGTTCGGAAGAGGGAGGACTTCAGAAGGAAAAGCACTGGGAAGTCGGCTGAGGTTGGGTTTAATTGGATTTCGAGGCCGGGGGAGCAGAGGCCTCGGCGGGGCCCGGGGAGCTGCTCGAGTGAGCTCCTTGTGTTCAGCTTCCTGCTTCACGCAAAATTGCCCAAGAGCTTGTGGGAAAAGCTTCCCCCGTCGTGCCCGCCCCCATGCCCCCCCCATAGCCTCAGGGGTGAGATCCCGGGAACGCGGCCCCCTCGGGCGGCCGGGGCGCAGCTGCATGGTCGGTGAGCACTGGGGAGGGATGGCGGGGCAGGGGCCAGTGATGGGGACAGGCTCCCCCCGAGACAAGCCCCGGGACAGACACGGGCCCCGGCCCCTGGCTGCCTGGACATGCAGGGAGAAAGAATCCCAGGAGTCGGACGCTACTTGGGGGCAGTTGGGGTCCATGAGCGTGGACGGGATGACCCCGTCCCGGGCTGCGGTGTGCGTGGGCGGTGATGCCCAGATAGGTGGGTCACAGACGTGTGCAGTGAGGGCTGCAGGGGCGTGGCGGGGACAAGGCGGGGCTAGGAGGGGGGCTTCGTGGTGTGAGAGCAGAGGGCACCAGACGCGGTGACCGTCGGTCAGGGCGCCTCTCCTGGGGACCACGCCGGCTGTGTCAGGGAGGAAGCCCAGGGCTGAGGCAGAGGGAGGGAGGGCAGCAGGCAGGAGCCCCGGCCAGCCCAGCCCCGGCCAGCCCACCCCCCGGCCAGCCCACCCCCGGCCTGGGAAGGGGAGAGGCCAGAGGGAGCCGCGGGAGCCCAGAAGGTGGTAGCAGGAGTCCAGCGAGGGGGACGCCCGCTCAGTGAGGACAGCCCCCCCCCCACCCTCCCCCTGACAGATGCGCCCTGGGAACCCTCGGGCTGGGACGCCCCCTCCCTCCCTCCCCATCCACATTTCTGTAACGAGAGCAACGCCCGCCCATCCGGGGTATTTAGGAAACACAAATAAATAAGGACACACAGGTAGCAGGAAGTAAACTCCATGAGTGACTCACAGACAGCTGTGGGGTCTTCCCTTGCTGGGGGCTGCCCCTGGCGCCGTGGTCGGGTCACCTCTGGAGGTGCCTGTGGCCGGCTGCGGTGCTGGGGTTTCAACCCGTGAAGCCTGAACACTCTCCCGACCCAGATTGTGTGTTTTTCAAGCAAGCAGGCGCAGATTTTGTCCAAAAGGAGTTTGTTGGTGTAACGTGAGTTTCCCTGGGTCTCCAAGCTCCTCAGTCCTTCCCAGCGCTGTACAAAACTATTTCCCCAGCTACTAAGTATCCAGTTGTTCTTAGATTTTTACTAACGTGCAACATAGGTGGCGCAGTGGGGGCTCAGGAATAGGCCCCCTTTGGGCTGTGGTTGCTGGGGGGGCTTCTCTGACCCAGAAACAGGCACCGAGGGACCGGGGGTCACAGCCACCCACCCCTGCAGCCCCATCTCAGAGGGCCTGTGGGGGCCCAGCAGTGAGGGGCTGCAGCCTCGGGCCCGCGCCTCCCCGGGACATCTCCTTGCGTCCACCACCAGCGGCCACCATCCGGCCACCCGGCCACCCGGCCACCCGGTCACCCGGCTGGGCCCCGCAGGAGCGCAGAGCAGACTCTCACTCCCCCGCCCCATGGCTCTCTCAGCTCCAGGGCCCTGGGGGCCGGCCAGGCTGCAGGGTCTCTTCCCACAGATGCTGCCTCCCCGCCGTCCCCCTCACACTCGATTCGGCTTCACTTCCGGCCCAGTGTCCTGCACGGGCAGCCCCAGCTGAGCTGCCCGCCCCCCCCCACCACCCCGAGAGCCCAGCTCACCCCTCCCTCTCCTGCTGCTCGTGGGTTTCCACTTGGGGCAGATTTCTTCTGCTCGAAGGTTCTGCAGCTGCGGAGGAGGACGGAGCTCATGGCCAAGCGGGCTGCCGGCCTCTGCCCGCTCACACGCGGCTTCTCCCCCGACCCGCGACAGGAACCGTGACGGCTCCTTCCTCGGCGGAAGAGAGAACGGGGAGGAGCAGAGGTGGGGACAGAGCCGGCCTCAGACTGAGGCCCCAGCTCGGGGCGATAGATGCAGGAGCCCGAGCCGGTTTGATCCGGGCCCCCAGGGCCCAGCAGCTCGCAGCCTGGGTGGCCCAGCAGGCTGGGGGGTCCCAGGGCTCCCCCCCAGCACAGTATCAGGCCCCTGAAGCTAACAGAGCCATCCTCTCTACAGTGTGGACCACGCCCACATGCAGTGCGGTGAGTCCTGACGCTGCCAGGTCTGTGCTGGGACCAACCCACAGTCACAATGGGGAAACCGAGGCCGAGAGAAGGCCCTTAGAGTGCACACAGAGGTGGGGCAGGGGTGAGATCCAAACTCAGTTGTAAGGAAATGCAAGACAACACCAGATGGTTTCACTCCTCTGCGGAAATAAGTAACTGAAGGGTCTGGCGGAGCTCCAGAGCCCCTCCTGGCTGGGGGGACCCTGGGCGGGGATCGGCGGGATGGGGTGTGGGGGAGCAGTGTCATCTGTCTGGGGGGGGCCCTGGGGCCTCGCTGGCGATCGTAGGATCATAGTCACAGGGAGGTTTGAGTGACGCCCCTTCCAGTCCGCTATAACGTGGTTGAGCAGAAATGAACAAAAGGGCAGATTATAAACCCTAACGATCCTACATGACCAAATGAGAGATTACTGCTGTTCTCTCTTGAAAACCACCTCTCCGGATCACCACCCCGACGCTGATATGTAGGAAACAGCCCGCTTCACTTGCCCTGCCTCAGTGTCCCTCCGGCGGGGTCACTGGCCGCCTGCCCCAGCTCTACTGTCCACTCCAGACGGATGCCTCGACCTCCCTCACACGGTCTCCACGTTCACGCGTACAGCGAGCTCTTCCCCACTCTCCTCAGGGCAGTAAGGACAGCGCTAGGGGACGTGGCTCCAACGTTCATCTGCATATTTCATGGATGGAAATCTTTGGCCACCTTAAGAAAAATCAACATTTTAGTTAATGTGTGGCCCCAAAACCACCTTCGGAGCGTCTCCAGTTAGACCAACCTCTCAAGCGTTATAGAGAGAGCATCTTCCAGCCTCTGTAAGAGACAAAGAGAGAGCATGGGGGTGAGCGAAAGAGAGAGACACGGAGAGAAGGAACTTGTGTGTGTGTGTGTGTGTGTGTGTGTGTGTGTGTGTGAGAGAGAGAGAGGGAGAGAGAGAGAGAGAGAGGGAGGGAGGGAGAGGGAGAGGGAGAGAGGGAGAGAGAGGGGGAGAGAGAGGGAGGAGAGATGGAGAGAGTGTGAGGAAAGTGGGGAAAAGATTAATTTTGTTTGTTGTTATCTTTCAGAATACCATGGGACTTTACTAGAAATGAATTTTCAGGGAAAAAAAAATGGGCCTGGGGCTGGGAGCTGGGAGGGATTGATGAATCATTCCTTGAGGTTCCAAGCAAAGCAGAGATAAGTTCCTGGACCACCGTCAAGGCTCGACCTTCATTATGAGACTGACTCCAGGGGATAATCTCTGGGCCGGTCTCTCCCAAGCGGCCCCACCGGAGCCAGACCCGCGCCTGATCACGCCTCCCTCCAGCGTCTCGGAGGGCGGCGGAGAAGGCTTCTCTGCAAACACCTTTCCCCCCTGTGAATTCTCAGACACAACGACCCAATGTCCAAAGGGGGACCCCGGAGGGCAAGTCTGGGGAGGGACGGTCCCACCGCGGGGAGGGGGGGCAGAGCCCCGTCTTTGGGGAGCAGCCAGCGAGGATCACCCGCCTTAGGAGTGACCCGGCTCGGGCCAGCTGTGTCCACCGGCGGGGAAGGAGGCAGCAACCCGGGTGGAACACGGGCCCGTGACTCCTGATCTGACCTGGCCGTCGGCGTGGCGTGGGCGCACAGCGTCGGGCTGAGCGTTCGTTGGCGCTCGCCTGGGTCCCGCCAGTGCACGGACGGAGCCCGCCCAGGGGGAGCCCACGTTCTCTCGGCCCGAAGGCGACGGCTGGGCCCTCCAGACAGACCAGGAAGGGGAGGGGCCGCGAGCGGGGCAGCGGGAGGGACAGGCCACCCATGCTGGCTGACGCGTCAGGTGAGTGCGGGGACAACGCAACCTGTCACGGCTCAGGACCAGGAGCCCGGAACGCTCTGCGCTGCTGTCTGACGGGAGAGGGAAGGGGCGGCCGTCTGACTGTCCTTGGGCCGTCTGAGGCTGACACCCGCTTCCTCGGACTGACTCGCCTTGTCTCCAGGCGGGGTGTAGCCCCAGGGCCTCTGTCTAACGAGGTGTCTGGGCCTTGGGCGCCTACCCCCCCCGCCCCCGCAGCTGGTCCAGGCCTGGTGGCCGTCCCCCCGCCCCCGAGCTCTTCTGTCTCCAGCAAGGGGCTCTGCCAAGGGTGCGAGGGAAGAAGAGGCGAAGGCGCGAGGCCGCGAGCAGGGGTGCGAGAGTGGGAGGCGCGGGCTGCTCTGGTGGGGCTGGAGCCTGGCGCGGTCTGCTCTGCACCCGCCCTCCGCCCAGCAGGGCAGCCGGCCTCGCCCTGCGCTGCCCTTGGCCTCTTCCTGGCCGCAGTCCAGGCCTGCTCTGCTCGGGCGCGAGCCCCCCGTGGCCCCGGGGGCAGCGACCAGCTGCAGGGCCTGGAGGGCCGTCCCGGGGGACAGGCGGGCACACTGCAGATGCGTCTCTGGCCTGGGGCGGCCGTGCAACTCTCCGTGCATTTGAACAGCTCGAGGCCCTGGAAGGGCTGAGTGGCCGGAGGCCCTGCCCGGCCGGGCCGTCCTGCCCTGGACTCCCGCAGCTGGGGCCTGACCCGCTCGTGCATGCGCTCTGGACTGAGGGCCGTCTGCTGGCGCAGGCTCCGACTCCCCGACAGCCCGAGCAGGCGGCCGCTGTCTCGGAGAGGGGGGAGCAGCCCCCGTCCTGGCCGCCAGCTGCTGCAGGCACCTGGCGTGGTCGGCCGTGCCTCAGGGCTGCCGGGATTCTGGAACTTTCCCACAGCGCGTATGCGGGGCGACCCCCGTGACGCCGTCCCAGGCGCGTGCTGGCCCCGCCTGGTTGTCTCCCTGACTGAGAGCGAGGGGCGGCCTGGCGGCGGGGCGGGGCCTCTCCCCGGGCGCCCAGGGCTTGGTGGGGTCGCAGCTGGGGGCCCCGCGTGGCCCCAGAGCTGGGTGGGCCTTGGGCAGGGTCTGGCGCCCCCCACGTCTCTGCCTGCCGCAGGCCCAGAGCGGACAGCCAGGGGCAAGGGAGGCTGAGCCCTGGGGGGAGACTCGCCCCCTCGCCCCCTCCCCCCGTTGCCCCCTGCAGTGTCCCCCGCCACAGGCGCCCTGGACGCGTCTCGGGCTGACAGGCTTCCGGACACTGTCCTGCTGTCTCGAATGGAAGGAAGTGACAGAGGTGCCTGGATCCGGCCCGTGGGGAGGAGCTCCGGGGTCTTTCCGGAAAACCCCTCTCAGGCCTTCACGCTCTCTGAGAGCGTCGTGTCGGCGATGAGTTCTGCTCTCCCTCCAGGGTGTCCTATGAAAGGGGTGGGGAGCAGTGAGGGGAGCAGTGAGGGGAGCACTGAGAGGGAGCACTGAGGGGGCAGTGAGGAGAGTGAGGGGAGCAGTGAGGGGAGCACTGAGAGGGGAACAGCGAGGGGGCAGTGAGGGGAGCAGTGGGATGAGCACTGAGAGGGGAGCAGTGAGGGGAGCACTGAAGGGAGCACTGAGGGGGAGCAGTGAGGGGCTCCCAGTGCTCCCTGAGCCCAGCTCCAGGCCCGCTGGCAGTGCCCAGGCCGAGCCTTGCGAGGGCTCAGGGCTGCGGCTCCATGCATCAGGGGAGTCCCGCTGGTCTGGGCTCCAGCCCCGGCCCCCCGCCCTGGTCTCTGCCCGAGGCGAGGCGGCCCCTCCCCCTCCCAGCTGAGCGGCTGCAGGGCGGGAGACGGCCCTCGGCGGCACACGGGTATCTGGAGAGCAAACAGACCCCCAGTGAGGACGTCCTGCCGAGCCTCCCGCCCCGGGGCCGCTGTCGCTGGGGTCCCTGGGTGACTCCCCTGACGGAGGGAGATGCAGCCTTGAGGAGCGAGTCGCCTGGCACCTCAGGGGGCAGCTGGGACTCTAGGCCCGAGGGTCTGCGGGGAGCCCTGCCTGGCACGCCCTTCTCCACAGCCCCCGGCCGCCGGCGCTGACCGCAGGGCCCTTGCTCTGCTGGGGCTGGGAGGAGAGAGAGAGAGAGAGAGAGAGAGAGAGAGAGAGAGAGAGAGAGAGACAGAGAGAGACAGAGAGAGACAGAGACAGAGAGAGACAGAGAGAGACAGAGAGACAGAGCGGGAGGGAGCAGGAGGGAGAGAGAGAGGGACAGAGGGAGAGAGAGAGAGGGAGAGAGAGAGAGCGGGAGGGAGCGGGAGGGAGCGGGAGGGAGTGGGAGGGAGAGGAGAGCACTGAGAGTCCCAGGAGGGAGATGCGGGGCCACTCCTGAGCCCCTGATGGAGCAGCCTCAGGCTCAGGCTCTCAGCCAACGGGAGGGACCTGGACAGACAGACAGACAGACACAGACACAGACAGACAGACACAGACAGACAGACAGACACACACAGACAGACAGACAGACAGACACACACACACAGAAACAGACACACACACACACACACACACACACACACACACACACACACACACACACACACACACACGCCAGCCGGTCCCTGGGGACGAGGTGGCACCAGAGCCGAGTGCAGACACAGCCACAGGCGTCTGAGGCACCCGGGAGACGGTTTTGTTTTTCTTTATTTTTTGATTTTTAGACCATGCTCAGCAGTGCTCAGGGGACTCACACCCGGCCCTGTGCTCAGGATTGACTCCTGGCTCTGTGCTCGGGGCTCACTCCCGGCTCTGTGCTCGGGGCTCACTCCCGGCTCTGTGCTCGGGGCTCACTCCCGGCTCTGTGCTCGGGGCTCACTCCCGGCTCTGTGCTCGGGGCTGACTCCCGGCTCTGTGCTCGGGGCTCACTCCCGGCTCTGTGCTCAGGGCTCACTCCCGGCTCTGTTCTCAGGGCTGACTCCCGGCTCTGTGCTCGGGGCTGACTCCCGGCTCTGTGCTCGGGGCTCACTCCCAGCGGTGCTGGGAGACCACATGGGTGTCGGGGCTTAAGCCTGGGTCGGCCACTGCACGGCAGGCGCCTTCCCTGCCGCCCTGTTGCCCCACCCCTGGCTCTGTACTTCAGTTCTTGCGGGAACAGCGACCTGTGGGAAAAGCCTCTTCTAAAGCATCACTCCATCAGGCAGAGTTCTGGGTTCTCGCGTCCCAGAGAGAATCTGACGGAGACACAAACCGCCCGGCTGGGCGGGGACGAGGCCCCTCCTCACGTCTGCCGACTCCGTGTCCAGGAGCGCAGGATTCCCCGTCTCCGACGCTTCCTGCACCCCCAGCACCCGGTGGTCGCTCCTCTGAGCGTGCCCCCACCTGCCCCGGGGAGCCGCGTGCGAGGGTTTCTGGCGAGGCGCCTTCGGCCCTCCGCACAGTCCCGCCCTGCAGGGACCAGGTGTTCGCCCGGCGCCCACAGCCCGCCGCTCACCTCGTATCTGAGGAACATCACCCAGCACCCGTCTCTGTCTCATCCAGCAACACGTCATTACTCCGGACAGTCACAGAGACTGCGCCCCGGCGGCCCCTGAGTGGCCCCGGCAGCTGTGGGTAACCGGGCCCCTCTGTGCCCACGGATGCTTCCGCGAGAACCCTCAAGTCCCCGAGCTGGCGAGGGCAGGAAGAGGGACGCAATCTCACCTCCTTTAGCGGTGTGGCCGGCTGGGGGCGGGGGCTGGCAGGGCCCCAGCAAGTGCTGACGTCCAGGCTGGGCCCCAGGGCCCTGGGAGCAGCGTCCCGGCCCAGCTGAGAGAGGGGGGTGGGGCAGCGTCAGGGGCACCCCCCCAACAGCGGGAGAGAAGAGGCGCCTTCTGCGCTTCAGTGGGTCCCGGGTTCGGGTCCTTCCTCTGCCACACACAGGGTCCCACTTGAGTCTGGCTCAGCCGGGCACGTCCTGCCCGGAGGCACGGTGCCTGTGGGCAGGAGGCAGACGGCGTCTCCTCTGAGCGTGGCGTGAAACGGCTCCCCGGGGAGGGGCCGGCAAGGGGGGCCGTGGGGAGCTCTCGCCGCGTGGGGAATCCCGGGAGCCACGGAGACATCCCGTCAGCTTAGTGGGCAGCTTCAGGCTCGAGGCAGCTTGAGTTTGAAACCGTATCTCAGAGACCCCCAGGGGCAAAAGGCACGAAAATTCTATCTGCTCATGTCCGGAGACACGCGTGAGCATGTATGGGATCACACAGACCTGTAAAGCGGACGGCGATGATTCTAGTTCCTAGTTCCCCCATTCGAGAGGGCAGCCACGATCCTGGGTCCGGAGTTACGGTTCCAACAGGCAGCCACGGTTCTGGTTCCGAAGTTATGGTTCCAACAGGCAGCCACGGTTCTGGTTCCGAAGTTACGGTTCTAACAGGTGGCCACGGTTCTGATTCCCAGAGTTATGGTTCCAACAGGTGGCCACGGTTCTGGTTCCGAAGTTACGGTTCCAACAGGCGGCCATGGTTCTGATTCCATCCCAGAGTTACAGTTCCAACAGGCGGCCATGGTTCTGGTTCCGGAGTTACGGTTCCAACAGGCAGCCACGGTTCTGGTTCCGAAGTTACGGTTCTAACAGGTGGCCATGGTTCTGATTCCCAGAGTTATGGTTCCAACAGGCAGCCACGGTTCTGGTTCCGAAGTTACGGTTCCAACAGGCGGCCATGGTTCTGATCCCAACCCAGAGTTACGGTTCCAACAGGCAGCCACGGTTCTGGAGCCCAGAGTTAGTTACGGTCCTAGCAGGAGGCCACGGGGCTGGTTCCTAGTCTGCAGCAGGACAGGACACCAAGGTGTGAAGCACGGGTGCCTCCTCGAGGCAGGCCCAGAGACGGGGGTTCCGATGAGGCGCCTCTTATGCGGGAGTCTGGCCCCGGGACACGGCAGCTGCTCCTCCTCCTCCTGAGCGCCGCAAACCCAGGACTGGACAGCCACGTGCCGACTCCTGCTTCTCCAAGGCTCCCTTGTCTCGGGGCTTTCTTGCCCCAAAGCCTGGGGCGCCGCGTGTCCCAGGGGGCACAGATACTCCCTGGAAGGTGGCTTGTGTCTCCGGGCTGAGGCTGAGCTTCGCTTTTCCACTGCCGCCCCGAGAGGGGCCTGCCGCCCTCCCTGGGGAAAGCTTCCGGAGCTTTCTGTCATCCCCGCACGCCCTGCCTTGCCCTCCTTCCGGTGTTTTTCTAGCCAAGTGGTAGCGTGTTGACTTCCTCTGTTAGCACGTCCTGCCGGCTGCTCCGGCCGTCCACTCGCTGACCTCGGCCCTGCACGCTCTCCTCGGGCCCCCACTGAGTAGAGGACCTGATTCGTGTCCGGACACAGGGTGCAGAAGCAAGCCCGAAGGAAACATACACATGCACAGTAATACCCGTGCAGACAGAGAACCAGCCCAACCCAGAGGTGTGCGCTCCCCAGAGGCCCGGGCCTTCACACACTGGCCACCGTGCCCAGCAGAGAGCCTGTCTCCTGGCTGACGTCCTTCTGGTCACCCTGCAGGGCTCTGCAGGAGGACACTTGCAGTTTCAATGTCCACCTCACGTCTGGAGAGTCAGCTTCTGACGACTGTCTCCGTTTTCTCGTGCCCCTCACCCCTCACCTCTGCTGGGGATCGTTCTCAGGGGTGTGGTGACAGTTTCCAGCTTCTGTATTGTGCACAAACACTTTCTCCCTTTAAATTGGGAGCTTTTTATTTCCCCCAAAGTCCCTTTTGCCATGCAAAACCTTCTCAGCTTGATGTAGCACTACTTCTTATTTTTGTGTTTATTATCTTTGCCACTGGAGCCAAATAATTGAAGACACCTGCTAGGCCAATGGCCTGGAGAGCTCTGCCTGTTGTCTGAAGTGTGTTAATCCCAACCTACTTCAACCTACGCTCTATTCTAACCTCCCAGGAGGTTGTACTAGATGTACAGGCCGGGGCCACTAAGCTGGAGAAGCTAGAAGGAATAGACGCATTTGTAGAATCACACACGCTCCCAAGGTTGAAGAAGTCGGAAGCAGAAAACCAGAACAGAGTAATCATAAGTAAGGAAATCAAAACTAATATCAAATCAAGGATAAAAGCCCAGGGCCAGATGGGCTTCCCAAGGAGTTATATCCAATCTTAAAAAAAAAAAAAGACTTTTTACATGTACTTCTCAATCTTTACCAAAATATCAAAGAAATAAGAATACTCCCAAACAGCTTCTATCAAGCCAACATTGTCCTAATAAGAAAATTGTATGCCAATATCCATGAGGAGCATCAATGCAAAGATCCTCAACAAAATAAGAGCAAATTGAATCCAACAATGTGTCAAGAAGACCATATCCCATGACCAAGTAGGATTATGGGACACCAGGATGGTTCAATATATGCAAAACAATTAATGTAACATACAATATCTAAATAAGGAAAGATAGAAATCACCTAATCATGTCAATAGCTAGAGATAAAGATTCAACATCTATTCGTGGTTCTAAAAACACTCAATAAAACAGGAATTTTTAAAAACAAATTCATGGACAACACCCTGTGCAATGGTGAAAACCTGAAAGTCTTCTTCCTCTCTGCAGTCAGACACAGGAAAAATGGTCAGTCTCTCCACCATTGTCAGTACCCTCACTCACATAAAGAGAAAAGGAACCAAAGGGAGGCAAACTGTAAAAGAAGTTAAGCTATCGTTATTCATAAAGGACACGATAATCTACATAGAAAATGCTAGAGTTTTTACTAAAAAGTACTCTTAGAAATAAGCAACCAGTATAGAAGGGGAGCAGGCTACAAAATCAGCATGCCAAAATAATATGCAAATGATGAACAATAAAAGAAAGAAAGAAAAAGGAGAACTCATTTAAAACTGTGTCAAAATATCACTTCTCAGCCTCTTGGTGAAGATTAAGTATAAAATTGTGTCAAAAAACATCATGTACCTAGGAATCAACTTACTAAAGGATATGAAAATCTTCTGTGTCAAAACTTAAACTACTAGAATAAATAGAAGAAAACACCAGGGAAATAGAAAAACAGTTCACATTTCTGGACTGAAAGAATTAGCATTGTCAAAGTGACCATCCTACCCAAAGCACTCGGAATAATCCTCATCAGATTTATGCTGGCATTATTCAAAGACTCAGAACAAACACTACTAAAATTTATATAGAATCATAAAATTCTTTTGACAGACAAAGCAATTTCTTCTGATAAAAAAAAGATGGTGGGAGCTATCATGGTCCTGATTTTAAGTCATACTGCACACCTGGAGTAATCAAACCTATGTGAAACCTCAGTATCAATCCCGAATCCATAAGCACATGGAGGAAAATGTAGGCAAGACCCTCCATGACACTGACGCTAAAGGCATCTCAAAGAGGAGACACCACTAACCAAGCAAGTTAAACAAAGATAAACAAATGGAACTACATTAAACAAATGGGACTAGAAGTGTCTGCACTTTAATTAACTAGAAGTGTCTGCACCTCAAAAGAAATGGTGACCAAGATACAAAGACAGTCCATAGAATGGGAAAAAATTATTTCCCCAATACCCATCAGATAAGGTGCTAATACCCAAGATATACAAGGTACTGGTAGAACTTTACAAGAAAAAAAAACATCCAACCCCATCAAAAAATGGGGAGCAGAAATGAACAGAAACTGCCTCAAAGAAGAAATACAAATGGCACATGAAAAAAATGTTCTACATCGCTAATTATCAGGGATATGCAAATCAAAATAACAATAAGATATCACCTCACACCACAGAGACTGGCACACATTCAAAAGAACAAGAACAACCAGTGCTGGCGTGGATGAGAGGAGAAAGGGACTCTCACTCATTCCTGCTGGGAATGCTGACTGCTCCAGCCTTTTTTGAAAAACAATGTGGATATTCCTCAAAAACCTAGAAACTGAGCTCCGATGTGAGCCAGTAATACCACTTCTGGGAATATACCCCTGTTACTCAAAAGACACACGGAAACGCCATCTGCACTTGTCCATTGCAGCTTCCTTCACAATAGCCAGAATCTGGAAACATCTCGAGTGAGCAGGAACAGACAACTGGATAAAGAAACTATGGGACATCTACAGAATGGAATGCTACACAGCCACCAGGAAAAATTAAGTCGTGAAATTCACTTATAAATGAGTTTACACGGAGAGTATCATGCTGACTAAAATAAGTCAGAGAGGGACAGAGAATGACTGCACTCGTTTGTAGGGTATAAAGAAACAGTATGAGACTAACACGCTAGGACAGTAGAAACACTTGAAGTCTCCCTCATGTGTAAAGGGAGAAGGCAGCTGGGCTAGAGACGGGGCCGCCATGATAGTTGGGAATGATCCCTCTGATGGAAACCTCAAGCTGAAGGTAGGTAAAGGGACAGACATGATGGCCTCTCAGTGTCTGCACTGCAAACCAGAGTGCCCGAAAGGAACGAGCGGGTGAGAGAGAGAAAGAAGAAAAGTGCCTGCCATAGAGGCAGGGAGTTGGGGCAGGGGTGTAGGGGTGGGGGGCGGGAAGCTGGGGACACTGGTGGTGGGAAATGTGTGCTTTTGAGAGATGGGGGTTGAACCATTGGAGGACAGAAAACTGATTGATCGTGAACAGTTTTGTAACTGTGTATCTCATGGTGATTCAATGTCACTGTCACTGTCATCCCGTTGCTCATCAATTTGTTCGAGCGGGCGCCAGTAACGTCTCTGATTGAGAGACTTATTGTTACTGTTTTTGGCATATCCAATACGCACGGGTAGCTTGCCAGGCTCTGCCGCGTGGGCTCGATACTCTCGGTAGCTTGCCGGGCTCTCCGAGAGGGGCGGAGGAATCGAACTCGGGTCGGCCGCGTGAAAGGTGAAAGCCCAACCACTGTGCTATCGCTATTAACAAAAAGCTTCTACTAAAAAATAACTGAGATAACGGGCAGTTAGACTATGGCAGAGAGCTGGGTACAAAAGCAGAACAAGGAACGCCTCTTCAACAGCTGGTGCTGGGACGGGAGATGGACACATGCGAACAGTTAAACCGGGAGCATGTCCCAGCCAGACAGAAACGTCAGCTCAAAGTGTCAGAGTAGAGAGATGGCTTGGCTTTTGCTTTGTTTTTGTGGGGGAAGCACCTAGGGCAGCACTCTGGGGCTACTTGCTGACTTGGTGCATCACTGCTGGTAGGACTGGGGAGGGGCTGGGGGCCAGGCGGTGGCAGGGCTGAAGCTGGGTCTCTGCACGCAGAGCAACCCTCAGCCCGCTGCCCTCTCCGCCCTGTTGGGTGAACCCTTAGCCTGCCTTATCTCTCCAGCCCTGTTGGATATTCTTTTTCCTTTTTGGGTCACCCCCAGCGATGCATAGGGGCTATACCTGGCTCTGCACTCAGGAATCACTCCTGGCAGTGCCCAGGGGACCATATGGGGTGCTGGGAATCGAACCCGGGTTGGCCGTGTGCAAGGCAAACGCCCTCCCCACTGCGCCATCGCCCGGCCCCCCGTGGATGTTTGATTTGGCTTCACTACTGTGTTGTGAGGCGTCTGGATGGTGGCAGCACCCGGAGCTCACCCAGAAGCCAAGCCCCCTCCCCTGGAACCCAAACTTCACCTGCCCCGACTCCCTCTCACTGCCCAGCCTGACCAAGACCCCGGCAGCTGTTTCGTGTCAGCTGTGGCCTCACACGCTGGCCTCCGAGATGAAAAGGCCCGTAGAGATGGACAGAATCCGCCCCCCCCCGCTAACCCACGACAGCCCCGGTCCTGGCCGTGCCCCGTGACTCGTCCCCCCGCCCCCCTCGGTCCCCTAGCACTTGTCCTGCTCCCGTGCTGCCGCCGTCTCCTGCCCGTCTCACACCTGCACGCCCTCGCCAGGCTATTCCGCACGCGGGATCAGTGGGCGCGCCTGCCTGCCTCCCCCTTCTGCCTGCCACCCAGCTGCAACGCCCAGCTCCAGCCGCCGGCCGCAGATGGAACCTTCTCCTTATTTCTTGGCCACTGGACCCGACACCACTGAAAACACGTGCCCCACACTACAGTCATTAAATTAAAGTGTGTCTCGCAGGCCAGAGAATGCTCCGGACCCCAGACCGGGCCAGCAACACCGGGGAGCCAGACGGAGGAGGTACAGCCAGCACGCCTTCGCCAGATGGAGCCCCGGCGACACTGAGCACCAACTAACACGGCTCTGGGATGCGGGACTGGGACAGCTCCTTTTCTGAAAATTGAAAACATACAATCTATTGATGCCATCCAGCATGTCTGACTGTTGGAGGAAAACCTCTAAATAATCATAGTGAGATTCCTGTCGAAAATTGAATGTAATCAAAGTAAGGAAAGAGTAAAGTGAAAAATGTCTGCCACACAGGCAGAGGGGGAGTGGGAGGGGGTATGCGGGGGTTTGGTGGTGGATCAAATATGAAAACTTTGTAACTGTATTTCACAGTGATTCAATAAAAAATAATTTAAAAAAATTAAAGTGTGTCTGCCAAGGAGTAGGGCTGGGGGGGCCTCTCCCTCTCTGGAGGCAGGATGGAGTCGCAGGAGGTAGAATTGGAGGTGGGACCACCCCTGAAGCCCCACTGGGAGTGACTTTGCAAATCACCCTGTCCAAAGAGAAAAAGAAAAACACCTGCTCAAAACGTGACCACTAGCGTGGCTGTGCTTCCCGGACCACCGGAGGCTAACATTTCAAAAGGTCTTCAAAGCATTTGAAATACGGTGCCGGGAAGGTGCAGTGGTGGTGGGATTGGCGTTTGAGTGTTAAATGTGGTGAATTATTGTGAACAACTTTATAAAAATAAAATAAAATTATGAAAAATTATTCAAATAAAAAGAACTTGAATTTTAAAAAAGGATAGAAGAGCATTGGTGAGGGCCACTGGCCACTTTGATGGTGGTAGAAATTTTGAACATCAAAGCCATAAACGTTGGCACTATTGTAACCACGCTTGCCTAAGCAATCATAACATAAACTCAAGAAGAAACACCCGTGTTTCTGGAACTGACTCTCAGAACAAAGCAAAAGCGTGCAAGTCGTCAGCAGCGAGTGTGCATGGCCACAGCCTGCGTCCCCTCTCACTGCTGGCTCTGAGGGGACGGGCTGCTCCCCCTCTCCTTCCGAGGGTCCCCGTGGAGGTACAGTTGTTTTCTTGGTCATTAAGAAATGCGCTTCATCTTGCCACAATCCACAGAGAAGCGGCAGGCATTCTGGTAAGCAACGCGGCCCGGAAAATGCTCCGGACCCGAATTGGGGCCAACAACACCCGGGAGCCGGAAGGAGGAGGTGCAGCCAGCACACCTTCTCCAGATGGAGCCCTGGCGACACTGAGCAGCAACTAACACGGCTCCGGGATTCGGGACTGGGACACATCCAAGCCTCGGGGCCGCTAACTCGGCCACGCGACCTTTTCTAAAACCTGAAAACATACAATCTTTTAATGGAAAACTAATTATCAAATGCTTCCTTGTAATAGGGTTATCTTGTTTGGGGGTATAACTCCCACAACAATAGTGAGTTTTGTATTGAAATATGGAACGTAATCAAGGTAAAGAGAAAATGAAGTGAAATTCATCAGTTATACAGTTGGGGTGGGGGGCGGGGGCTGGGGGTATACCGGGGATTTTGGTGGTGGAATATGGGCACCGGTGAAGGGATGGTGTTTGAATACGGTATAACTGAGACATAAACCTGAGAACTTTGTAACTTTCCACATGGTGATAAAATAAAATAAAAAAAAAAAAGAAAAGAAATGCGCTTCACTGTCTTTTTGTGACCTCTTCAAGCCCGAGTCTATGTCGCCTGACACCAGCACGGCCATCCCCACCTCTTTGAAGGTGTCCTTTGCTTGTCTTCAGACTTTCAACTTCCAGTCTGTGTTTGCTCTGACTATTCGAGTGTGTGTTTGCAGGCAGCAGATTGCTGGGCTCCGTTTTCCAAGCCATCCTGCCATTCTGTGTCTCTCAATTGGTGCGTTTATCCCATTGACACTGAGAGAGATCGTTGCCAGGGAGTTTTGTGCCATCTTTCTGCAGGAATTTGACCTGTTTGTGGGACACATCTCGTCTTAAACTAGCCCCTTTCGTTTTTCTTGTAGAGATGGTTTGGAGTCTATGAAGTTGCTGAGTTATTTCTTTGCGAAGTTGAGTGTTGTTCCTCCAAATCGGAATGAGAGTCTGGCTGGTGAAATACTCGGGGTGAGGCACTCACTTCATTGAATTGTCTCACCACATCTGACCACTGTCCTTGACCCCGGAGGGTTTTGTTTGTCAATCTGCAGTAAACCTTAAAGATGCACCTTTGGAAGTCATTTCCTTCTTTGATCTTGCTGCTTTCAGAATTCTATCTCGGTGGCTTCTGTCCTTCCGATTAGGATGTGTCTCGGGGTTTGTATTTGGGTCTCTGCAGCTGGCGCCCTGTGGGCCTCCTGCATCTGGGTGCCCGCCCTCTCCCTGCACCTGGGTGCCCGCCCTCTCCCTGCACCTGGGTGCCCGCCCTCTCCCTGCACCTGGGTGCCCGCCCTCTCCCTGCATCTGGGTGCCCGCCCTCTCCCTGCACCTGGGTGCCCGCCCTCTCCAGCTCTGGGACCGTCTCAGCAATGACAACTTGGGCTGCCGCCTCCTCCTCAGGGCAGCCTTCCTGGCCTGTGGGCTCTGATGATTCTCATGTTGTCCCTCTTGAATCTGTCCCAGAGTTCTCTTGCCAGCTGTTTGTTTATTTTGAGGGTTTCCCTCACCTTCTGCTGTTACCTAGAAGATTTTTGCATTCCATTTTAGAGCTCACTGATTCCGTCCTCGGCAGCTGGTAGCTGGTGGCTTTTCATTTTATACTACCAAGTTTCTCAGACCTGTCACTTCCGTTTGTCGTTTCCTCATTTCTGCTTGTGTCTAACTGGCGGGCGTCCCATTGCTTCTCTGTGCTCCTATCCACCCTCGGTAGCTCCTCTCTAAATTCCTAGCCAGAGAGGGAAGGTGGCTCATCCTTACTGTCTGGGGCCACCATCTCACTCGCCACGCCTGGTGGATTCCCGCGTCGCTTTGCCATTGTGATGTTTGCAGCTGGAGTTGTTTCTTGGGTGTTAGGGTGTCTTTGTGTGCTCACGGCGAGTGCTGGAGAGGGGGGGAAACCCACCCTCTCCGCAGGCAGGCGGGGGTAGTCCTGGCCTGGGCGCGGTGCAGATGGCCATCCTGAGGACCGGCGACTGCCCCGGCCAGCCTCGGTGTCTCGGACGGGGGCTGCTGCTTCCTGCCAGTCAGATACTCACACCCAGTTAAACATCCCAAATCATCCCTGCTCGCGTTTTTCATGTGAGTTTATTGTCTGCTGGTTCTCCCGATTCATCAGAAAGGCTGGGCGTTGGGCGGGGTCAGTAGTACACACATTGCGATCCGGCATCTTTTTGTTGTGTTGCCGTGCCGGGACCAGACCTCAGGCTTAGCACAGGCAGGGCTCTGCACCGCCCCTGGGCGACACATCTCCCCCACACGCTGCATCTGTACGGAGTTTTTCTTACAGGAATAGGGCACTGGATGCAATGCAAATCTTCCCAACTCCCTGGTAACTGTTTTTTAAAAAACTTAGTAAAATATCACACACCTAGAGAAACATACAGTAAACATAATTTGGTCACACAATGAAGATGCCCACATGACTATCACCAAATCAATCAACTGACCCTCCCCAGTTCTGCCAAAGCAGCTGTCCTAGTTTTTCCAGGGACTCCCTCCCATCTTCCCCCCTGCATTACCCTCCCATCTTCCTCCCGAAACACTTCCATTATCACTTCCAGAATGCAAATTCTCTTGCTTGCTTGCGCTTAGACTCTGTGCAAATGAAATCATGCAGAATGTATTCCTTTCCGTCTGGCTTCTTCTATCCAGACTTTTGTTTGTGTGAATCCCTGAATGGATGTGAATAGCTCTGGTTTGCTCACTTCCGCTTCTGCACGCATCTGCTGTATGAATATCCCCGAACTGAGGAACCATTCTCTCACTGCACATTAGAGTTGTTTGCAATTCGGGTTATTTATATTCAGGTATATTGGACACATTTCTATTTTTATTTTATTTTATTTTTTATTTTATTTTTTTGGTTTTTGGGTCACACCCGGCGATGCACAGGGGTTACTCCTGGCTCTTCACTCAGGAACCACCCCTGGCGGTGCTCAGGGGACCATATGGGATGCTGGGATTAGAACCCGGGTCGGCCGCGTGCAAGGCAAACGCCCTACCCGCTGTGCTATCGCTCCAGCCCCTGGACACATTTCTGTTGGGCACTAAAGAGTGGGATTTCGGGACCGAGGGCTATGCATACTTATAAATTTGATTAATAGGAAATACCGGGGGCTTTTCCAAAATGACAAACTCCTGTGCAATCCTGCCAACAGTGTGTGACACCAACCCCTCAGACTCTCTCACCACCTGACAGAGCCTCGCTGTACATTTGTTTTGCCAGGCACACAACAGGAGAACCGACTCACATAGAGGTCTGGGGAGAGGGTGTACAGAGGGGGCCCCTGGGGCCCTTAGGGCCAGGAGGTGGCTGCACTGAGATGGGTGCTGGGATGGGTGTACATGGGTGGGTGTACGTGAGATGGGTGGGGTGGGTGTACATGGGTGGGTGTACGTGAGATGGGTGGGGTGGGTGTACGTGGGTGGGTGTACGTGAGATGGCTGGGGTGGGTGTACGTGGGTGGGTGTACGTGAGATGGGTGGGGTGGGTGTACGTGGGTGGGTGTACGTGAGATGGCTGGGGTGGGTGTACGTGGGTGGGTGTACGTGAGATGGCTGGGGTGGGTGTACGTGGGTGGGTGTACGTGAGATGGCTGGGGTGGGTGTACATGGAAACCACCATTAATAGCAGTGCTGTAAAGCACAGCACCCCAGTAAATAACAAAGATTAAGACGCTCTCCTGTCACTCTGGTGGGCGTGCAGTATTGTGATAATCGCTTTGGTATACGCTTTTCTGGCTCTTTTGGTCCTTTATCTATTTTTCACTTTCGTAGCTAACTTGAACAGCTCACTGTGTGCTTGCTCAATTCTACCCGATTTCTTTTTTTTTCATCTCTTTTCTCACAATTATACATAGAAGTGCTCGGAGTTCCAGATATAGCTTCTGTGTTCCTGCTTGAGACCATCCCTGGCATTTTAGTGAGATACGCTTCTATTAAACTTTCTAAAGTTTTTGTAGATCGCCTTTGGAGTGTTCTAGAGGGAACGAAACTCCTCAGTCTCATTCCCCCCGAGAGTCCCATGAATATGGAACCTGCTTCCATGTCTCCACCCCCGCTGGCCGAGGGCTGCCGTTGGTGGTGGCTGGCATTGATCTTGCTCGAGGACCAACCTCTTAGCCTGATTCTCAGCTGGGCTGGGTTCCAGCGGGGAAGCCTTGTCAGTCGCGCCTTTCTGGAGTTATTGATGCTGGCTTGTTTATTGATCTCGCTCTCAGGCAACCTCTAACCCTCGTCCCAAGGTCTCTCACTGCTAGTCACCTCGGGGCTGTGTTGACCCGTCCCAAGCTCTGGAAGGAATGCATTCATTCCTTAGCAGCGAAACCTAACTATCTTCCTTCCTGCCACTCGGGCTGGTGTGGATGCTTCTGAACTCTGCCCTCACCTCCAGTCTGCTTTCCACAGCTGCATCTGGGCCGTCACCCCGCAGTGATCCCGGACACAGCGGGGGCCGTCCTGCTCTCTTATATATGAGTCTCCACCCAACCTTCTTAGCCCGTTTGCCCGGTTTCTCCGGAACTCGGAATTCGCTGTGACCAGCGGCTTCTCGGGAGCGGGTGGTGCTCCCGAGCCTTGGAGCCCTCTGGGTGGGGTCCTGCTGTGCCCTTGCAGTGGCCGCCCGCCGGGGCTGCACCTGTCCAGGCCGTGCCTGTGTGGCATGTGAGTGGACGTCAGTGGTCCTGCTCTGGCTGGGAAGGTCCCGGGGGTTCTTTCCCCAGAGGCCTACCAGTTATACCCCAAAACAATAAATAACTTCTAGGAGGACTGTGTGCCATCCACTAGTTGAGCCCTACTTAGACTTTTAAATAAATTTCTTCTTTTAACCCAAAGTTCCAAGAGTTGCTGTGTGTCCTCTCTTTTCATTTGCTGGATTTAGCAGGGCTAATGGGAAAAATACCTAGACGTAAGCCCCACTAACTATTCCCTCTGCATCGTACACTGCATCACTGTATCACTGTCATCCTGTTGTTCGTCGATTTACTCGAGCAGACGCCAGTAACGTCTCTGTTACACTCAGCCCTGAGACTTTAGCAGCCTCTCCTTACTCGTCTTCCCCAATGATTGGAGGCTCTTTCAGGGTCAGGGGAATGAGACCTATTGTTACTGTTTTTGGCATATCAAATAGGCCATGGGTAGCTTGCCAGGCTCTACCGTGCAGGCAGGATACTCTTGGTAGCTTGCCGGGCTCTCTGAGAGGTATATATATATATATATCTTTTACTGTATTTGGGATATAAATATGCCATGGGGAGCTTGCCAGGCTCTCGCGTGAGGGCAATAGACTCTGGGTAGCTTGTCAGGTTTTCCAAGAGGGAGAACAAGGCTATTAGATGCTTTCCGGGAGCTTGGTCTTATAGTCTCTGGATGTTGGCCGTTGGTGGGATTACAAGGCACTGGGGGCAACTTGTGGGTGTGGCTGCCAAGCTACTGGAAAACTGGGGACCTGGGTGGAGGAGGCCCAGTCCCGATCCAAGCAGGCTTGGAGATCTCAGCCCTGGGTCCCGCACACCTGGGTTCCTCTGCCGGTCCCTTCATGTGTGGAGAGTGGCCTGAGCATGGCTGTGGCATGCATCGTACAGAACCTTTTAATTTACTTGGTTTCACGGTGAGCCCAGTGAGCTGTTGTGTGCTGTGGAGGGGTCGGGGTCACAGCCTATGTTGGCCGCACCCAGTCTACAGACCGTGGCTACTTGACTTGCCCTGGCCTTTCATCCGTCCACTCTCCATCCATCACTCACCCTTCAGTATGCACGTGCCCAGCCTGTGCCCAGAAGAAGGCTGTGAAGCTTTGGGTCCATTTCCCCCACTAGTTCTGTACTAATTGCCTTGGATTCTGGTTACATTAGCCCCCAGAAGGAGTCGAGGAAGCTGCTCTACTCCGGCACAGGGGAGGAAGCAAGGTGAGTGGCCTGTGCTACTGTCTGGAGACCTTCCAGCACGGCTTTAATTCCATCCCGTCAGCGACATCGAGACGGGCCTTTCTTACATGTTTCTAATTATAAGCAGATCAAAAGAAAATGGCCCATTCTGGTTCTCATAGCTTCGGCTCTAAATCCTTATAGGCAGGCTTTGATGTAAAGTAATTACTCTTAAAGGACGTTGCCAATTAAACGCATGTCATTTCCGAGAGATCCTCCCAAGGTGATCATTTGTCATCTTGCCGGCTGGAGAAAGCTAATCCCAACTTTGAACTGTCGCTGTCTGCTCCTGCCTGCTGTGGGTGTGTGCGGGGGTCCCGCTGCGAACAGGGCTGGGGCGGCGAGAGACCGTCCTCATCCTCCAGGACTCATCAAATTCCTGTGAGATTCTGCAGCCCCCACAGACATGCCCCATGATCACAGCAGCCACGACCTCCCCCCTCCTGACCCACTTCATAAAGGTCATGAACCGACCATGCGAGTATTCACGGAACTCTCCCCATGTTGCTCTGGTGTCATGTCAACTTCAGCAGAGCTTTTGGAGCCAACGCGTGGCTTTTCCTGCAACGGCACCATGTGCATTTCAGAAGAGGCGCCTCCCATCTCTTAGGGTCACACCGGCGATGCACAGGGGTCACTCCTGGCTCTGCACTCAGGAATTACTCCTGGCGGTGTTCAGGAGACCCTATGGGATGCTGGGAATTGAACCTGGGCTGGCCGCGTGCAAGGCAAACGCCCTACCCGCTGTGCTATTGCTCCAGCCCCGCATCTTCAAAGACATTGCACTGCAGTCTCTGAAACATACTAGTTCATTTAAATGCTTCTAGTTAGGAACGCGGCCTCCCTGAGCTTTGTGGGTTCCTCCGTGTTGGGAAGTAAGTTTGGTACATAATCTTCAGATATGGGGCTAAGACAGTTGACCCAGGGGGGCCTTGGATGTGACTTACAGGTGTGAAGCTCTGGGTTCAAGCTCCAGCATCACACACACACACACACACACACACACACACACACACACACGGACGTCTCCTCCCCCTCTCCCAAGTGGACCAGCAGTAAGTAAGGGACACGTCCACTCTGCCGTGGCAGGCCCCGGGCTCTGCTGCTGTGGGGGTTTCCGGACTGCCCTGGCTATGGGCACATACGACTGCAAGCCTGCCTAGGGTCCGAGAGACTGCCGGGGTCCAAGGCCATCGCTACTGAGTCGTCGCGAGGCAAGACCCAGCAAGGGGCTTCTCCTGAGTGGGCCGCTGCCCCGGGAAGCTGGCAGGAGCGTGCCCTGGTCGTCCCGGGGCTCAGGCTGGTGCTCCCGAAGACACTCCCCCCGGCTTCACCACCCGCCCCCCCCCCCGCTCCATCTCAAGTAGGGGACGAAACCCCAGGCATGGGGCTTTGATCCGGGGGGGAGACCCCGGGCTGCAGAGCTCTGAAGCGGAGGCTCCGAGCTGATGTGTGTGTGTGTGTGGGGGGGGGGGTGTTGTTTCGGGGCTACACCTGGTGGTGCTCAGGCTTTACTCCTGGCCCTGCTCAGGGGTCCCTCCTGGAAGGCTCCGGAGCGGGGTGGGGTGCACGGGGTGCGGGCCGTGAGCTGGCACTGGCTGCATGTCTGCCCCCGTGTGTCGTGGCCCAGGGGTGTTGGCTGCTGCCCTTCGGGTGCTTTGCAGGCACCACTGAGCACTTGAGGCTGGGCCCCGGGTGGCCCCTCGGGGGCCCGAGGTATCCCAAGGTGGGGCCAGGGCAGGGGGCCAAGTTGGCAGGGGCCCAGGTCGGACGAAGGCTGAGGAACCCTGATGCCACCTGTGAGGGTCCCTCCGACACGTCGTGTGACGGGCAAGGGCCGTGTTGTCTCTGCCTCGCCCCAAAGTGCTCGTGTCCTGTGGCCCTTTCCTGGCCCTCACAGTCCATCCCCTCACGTCCCCCGGGCGGGCCTGGGCAGGGCCTCGGGAGTGGGGCCCGGTGCCCGCTGGCAGCAGTGCAGAGCGGCGTCTGTCTCCCCACCGAGGCACCGACGGGGACTCCTGACGGGGACAGGAGCAGGGTGGACACCACGTGGCGTGGCGCCAGGGTCGGCTGTCTCAGTGACAGGCCCTGGTCCCCTGGGCTCACAGGGGCCACAGGCCACGCACTAGTGCTCCCGAGTCCAGAATGTGCTCTGCCTCTGGTTCTCGGCATGCGGAGACACAGAGCCCAGGTCTGCCCGGTCAGCTTCACCCCTCGGCACTTCTAGAAGGTTCTGAGACCAACTCTTCTCTTTTTAATGGTGTGTGTGTGTGTGTGTGTGTGTGTGTGTGTGCGCGCGCATGAGCATATGCCCGTGCCTGCATTTGTGTGTGTAAGTGTGGACTGTGTGCTGCACCAGCATGTGCACTTGTGTGCACGTGTAAACACGTGTGCATGTGTAACATGTGTGCTTGTGTGCACATGTGTAAACATGTGTGTGCTTGTGTGCAATTATGCATGCACTCGTGAGGATGACCGTGTGCATATTTGCATGTTGATAGTTTTGTGCGCCCGGCTCTGCACGGGCTTCTGAAAGAGCCGGCCGGGGCCACTGTTAGCTGGGGCGCAGCCCTGGAGAGCCGTCCCGTGGCGGCTCTGTGCCGGGAGCTGTCGGTGACCCGCCTCCGGCCCCGTTTGCTGGTCTGAGCTGGGGAATTCCCAGGACACCCGGGCGCTGGCCTCTGCGACAGGGCGAGAGGAGAGCCCAGGGCGAGCCCTTCCCTGGTGTCCGGTGGTCTCTTGCCGCCTCCGACTGAAGCTCTGTCGCGCCCTGCCCTGGGAGCGGAGGCAGTGGGTGCTCTGGGGTGGGCGGGGTGGGGGGTTTCCTAGCCGCCGCCCGCCACGCCCGGGTGCGCCCTGGACAGCAGGTCGCAGGCCACAGGCCTGTCAGCTCAGAACTTCACAAGGGATGTCGCGACACGTTTCCAGGCGGGAAGTGAGATCTCGCACAGGCTCAGGCCCGGGCCGAGGGGGGAAGGGGAGCGGCGTCACGGGGAGCCCCGGCCCTACTCCCCTCTGCTCCGGGAAGGGCCCGGGCTCTCGAGAGCAGGTGAAGGCTGCATGCGGGCGCTGGGCTGCACGTCCTCGGCCGTTCGTCTCCCTGAAGGAGGGACGAGCCGACTGCAAGCCTCGGGCCTGTCACACTGTCCTCCCCCGTCTGCCTGGGGGCCAGGCGCTCACAGACAGGCGGGCGGCGGGGGGCACCGTGCTCCCGAGGGAGGGGGAGAAGCAGCGCGTGCCAGCGTCTGCCCCGGCCAGAGGCGGTTCCCGGTGGGCTCCAGCCCGTGTGCAGGCCGGCCGCTGCTCACAGCTGAGGAGTCCCGCCCGAGTATGTCCTTCTGGCCACCGTCCTGGGTGCTCGCCTAAGCTGCCCTGGGAAAAGGTTTCGCCTTGAAATTGGTAACTTGGAATCAGATTTATTCTTGCTCACACGTGCAGAGGCAGGCTGAGCCCCCGGGGAGCGCAGGCCCAGGGGGAGGCCGTGTCCAAGGTGACCTTGGGGCCGCGCGGCTGTCTGCCGTGCTTGCTCCCGTCCGGGCTCTTGGCTGGCGAGACTCTGCGCTCAGAAACTGCAAGGCCCGCAATACTGCCTGCCAGGGCAGCCCCGGAGAGCGTCACGCTGCGGGCACAGGGCTGACGGACAGACGGACAGACGGCGGGGCAGGGCACCGGGGAGGCCATCCCGAGCCTTCCCAGGAGATGAGAGAGGCGGAGCGACAGGGTGACCAGGGCTGGAGCTCTGTTAGGCTCGGGGGAAACCTGGGGGTGTTGGGGGGTCAGTGCCCAGCGTGGTGCCGGGGGTGACTCCGGCGAGTGCCAAGCCCCGGACCTGGGCTGCTCGTGCGAAGCATCCACCACCCGCGCCCCCTTGGGAGCACCCCCAGACAGACCCCAGTTAAATTTCATCTTGGCTCCTCCCGGCACCTGTGGTGCTCAGGGGCAAGTGCTCTGCTCCCGCAAGCTTTGAGCTCTTTCCGTGAGGACCAGGAAGCTACGGGAGGGAAGAAAACTCCCACCGAGGCTGCAGGGGCCCCGGGAGGAGAGGCAGAATGGCGCTCACTCAGCCTTTCATCCGTCAGCCTGGGGTGTTGCTGGCCCGGGGTACATGTATCCAGATGCTTGTTTAGGCGCCTCCTGCAGGGAAGGAGACCGACTAGGCCCATATCCAGGACGGGGGTGGGGTGAGGGGGCTTTGGGGAAGGCTGGGCCGTATCCAGGAGAGCCGGCGGGGGCGGGGGGGTGCCTTCCGGGAAGGCTGGGGCTCCGCGGAGGGACGTGGTGGCACTGAGTGGATCCCGGACATGTAGTGGGCTCAGGGCAGAGTGCTCTCACTAGCCCCGGCCAGCAGGGCTTCCGTGAAGGACAGAGCCGCCCGGGCCACATCAGGAAGAAATCTCCGGAGAGCGGAGATTTGTTCTCCGGGGGTGGTTTGTTCTGTGTTTGGGTGACGCCCGGGGCTCCCTCCTGGCTCTGTGCTCAGGAGTCACTCCTGGAGGTGCCCCGGGGACCATGTGGGCTGCAGGGATGAACCTGGGGTCTCCTGCATGCCACGCAGCTGCCTTACCTGCTGGACGGTCGCCCCGGCCCCGGGAGAGAAGTTCTGTCAGAGAAACCGAAGACAAGGGACTCGAACACCCACTACTACTGCTCGGGACCCCGCAGGGACCAGCCGCTCCCCAGCACCCGAGACCTTCATTGCTTCTCCCAACCCAGGGGAGCAGTCTCACGTGGGTCCCACGGTGCCCTCTGTACGCACGGACACAGGACGGGGGGGGGCCGTTCTCACAGGCTGAAATGGAGCCGCCTGACCCCTGAGCCCGCCGCGTTGTCGCTCGGTGGCAGGCCGGGCGTGGTCGCAGGGAACGCAGGGAACGCCTCTCGGTGCCCAGCACACGGTTCAGGGAACCAACAGATCTCCGTGAGAACGGCGGCACGAGACCCCGGGGTCCACACGGGCCCACGCGTCCGCCACACCGCACACGGGGCACGGGAGCCCGCACGCTTCCGCTTCTGCCACGTGTTCTCTGAGCCCGAGCACCTGCCCCACGGGAAGGAGAGACACGGGCGGGCTGCAGTCGCGGAAAGGCGGCCGGGCTCTGTGGGGGCGGGGTGGGGAGCGGCCGTGGGTGAGTGTGAGCGCAACTACGCGAGGTGCGTGGGAAGGTGAGTGTGAGAACAAGTGTGAGTGTGATTGTGAGTGCGCGTATGTGTGTGTGAGTGTGAGTGTGACTGTGGACGTGACAGTGATTGCGTGTGCGAGTGTGAGCACCTGCATGGGTGAGAGCACGGGTGTGTGCGTGAGTGCGAAGGTGAGTGGGATTGTGAAGGTGAGTCTGAGTGCGTGTGTGAAGGTGAGTGTGAGTGTGAGTGTGAATGCAATTGTGAGTGCACGTGTGTGAGTGTGAATGCAGGTGTGAGTGCCTGTATGATGTGTGAGAGTACAAGTGAGTGTGTGTGAGTACGAGTGCAAAGGTGAGTGTGATTGTGAAGGTGAGTCTGAGTGCGTGTGTGAAGGTGAGTGTGAGTGTAAGTGTGAATGCAATTGTGAGTGCACGTGTGTGAGTGTGAATGCGGGTGTGAGTGCCTGTATGATGTGTGAGAGTACAAGTGAGTGTGTGTGAGTACGAGTGCAAAGGTGAGTGTGATTGTAAAGGTGAGTCTGAGTGCGTGTATGTGTGTGAGTGTGAAGGTGAGTGTGAGTGTGAATGCAATTGTGAGTACATGTGTGTGAGTGTGAGCGTGAATGCACGTGTGAGTGCGAATGCACGTGTGAGTGTAATTGTGGATGCGAGTGTGAGACGTGTATGAGTGTGTGGGTGCGAATGTGAGTGCAGTTGTGGATGCGAGTGTGGATGCGTGTGTGTGGGTGTGTGTGTGGGTGTGTAAGATATGGCGCTGGGAAGAAGCGCAGACCGAGGGAGCCGTTCCCTCTGTGCAGACCCAGCTCGGAATATCCTCTCCCAGCCCCTGCTCTCCTCTCCCGCGGAGCCCCCGCCCCCAGCCGCCCTCCCGAGCCCGAGGAATGTGACCGGATGTTCCGTCGGCCTGAAACAGATGCAGTAGACAAGGGGTGGGTGGTGGTGGGGCTTTGGAAGGATTCTTCCAGCAAGTATCTAAAATTGGGTTTTATTCTATTTTAAAACTGAACACTTCTGTGCGTGGTGGTTGCGTTTTCCAGCCCAAATGCGCTGGTTTTCCAACCAAGGTTCCTCTGGGGATAATCCCCTCCCCTCCCCTCCCGCTCTGTTCCAGCCACACTGCGGTCAGAACCGATTTGGAGCGGGAGCGTGTCACCTGACGGACGAGTGGCCCTCCGCTACCCACACGCCAGTGCCCCAGCTCCTTGCTGAGTTAACACAGTCACACGAGAGAAACATACAGTCAACCGAGAATGATGGTTAATTTACAAACATTTATATTTAAGTGTTAGGAAAGAGGGTACGATTAGGAAAAACAGAGAGGACGATCCTTTGTACAACAAGCTCACACACGGACGTCTCTCCATATAGTCGGACAAGATTCAATGTCACGGAAAACACACACGTGTGACAGACAGTGCTGAGGCTTGGGTTTTCACAGACCGGGGGCTACACGCATGAGAAACAGTGCCAGTTCTGTCTTGGGGCATGAGAGAGATAACTGCTCAGAGGAGACAATTTAAATCACAACATATCGCAGGCAGCATGCAGGAAAAGTCATTTATTGTACATTTGTTAGGACACGCCTGGAAACAAACTTCCAGTTTTTTGGTAGATAACCCAAGAATATAGAAATGAGAGCAGGGTTGGAATCTGTAGCTGTATCTACTGACAGAGAGAGAGAGAGAGAGAGAGAGAGAGAGAGAGAGAGAGAGAGAGAGAGAGAGAGAGAAGAGAAAAGAGAGAGAGAGACACAGAGAGAGCCATTTCTGGCAAAAATAAAACTCTGAATTCATTCATTAGGAAATGCACAGTGATAGAAACTCAATTCTTTAAAAATTGGTTTTCACAATGAATTCTCATTTATTGGTGATTCAGCAGCTGCAGGAAGTCTGAGTTCTGAGGGCTGGTTGTCAGTGACAGCAGGAACTTATCATTGTAGGGGCTCACGTGATTACAACAGAGATGCTTACCATTTGAAATCACAGGTTGTAATAACGGTGCTATACAAACATCACAAATATTTGGTGTTTCAGAGTCTTAACAAATATTATGCTGTGGTTGTTTCACAAAGAGACTAGATAAACAGGCAGTGTAAATCACATATATCTTAAGATTTTAAAAATACATTTTATACAATAGGTTTCTAAGTTCTTCACGAGCATTTAATTTTGGTGGTTTTTGCCTCTTACGTCGAGTTCTTAGCGAAACTGTGACGCTCTGGCCCCTGCCCAGGGTCCACAGGGCTGAAACTCCCCACAGGAATATGGCTGCGTATACCTCGAATCACGGAGTAACGTCATAATAAAAGCAATGTCTAATTTATAACAGATTAGTTTTAAAATCCAAATAAAATCTAACTATTGTTTAAAAGAGAGCAGTTTGAACAAAACTATAAGAATCAAAAATTTTATTTACAAAACATTTGACTCGAGTGTTTAAATGGCTAGTTCTTGCTCACTGCACAAATCCACCTTCCCCGGCGTACAGATCTGCGGGTCTGGGCAACGCGCACAGACCCCGGAGGCCTCTGGCAGGTGACGGCGGCGGGAAGATGAGAGGGTGATTTCCATGCACCCGGGGAGTCGGAGGGGACAGGGCAAGGCCTTCGGGCGGGACAAGGTCTATTATTCAAGTGGGCGCCTTAAATTTGAAAGGATGGCCCGAGATTCCCAAATGCAGTTTCGTGCGGTGTGAGGGGTCGGGGAAAGGCAGCGGGGACCCTACTCCAGCCCAGGGCCTGCGTCCCGCTCACGGCACCTCCCGCTGCTGAGGTGTCTGTGTGCTCGCTCCTTGGCTTAAAAAGAGTTTCCTTGGTCCTAAGATGTACAAAATATTGATTCTCAAAAGTGGGCGCGTGGGCGGGTGGGCGTTTCCCACCGCACTCGAGGGAGGGGCTGTGCTTACAGGCGGGCAGCAAGGGCGTTGGGGGAGACGCCCTCAGTAACTGCCCCCGCGGCGACCGTCTGACGAGGCCATTGTCCCTCCGGTGACCTCTGTCCACTACCCTAGACTCACAGGGAAACACCACGGCCGTTTCTCACAGCAGCTTCCCGGGAGGGCCGCGGGGAGGGCGAGCGTCTTCGCTCTCAATAGGGGTTTCTCTCGGAGACTCACAGGGAGTCTCGGGACTTTGCCTGGTGTCTGTGCCTTGGTTTCCCACCACACAGGGAGGTTAGGGTGTAGATGCCTGTGTACGGCGTGTGTGTCCCCCGGCAGCCCGCCCCGAGAGCGTGACTCGGCGACAAACGCCAAACGCACCACTGAGGGCCGCCCGCAGGAGCTGGCAAGTGTCACTTAAAACATGGCCTTCGATGTGTCCCTGCCCCCGAGGGCCCCCCCCCCCCCGAGGAAGCTGAGCGTCGCTGTGTCCCGCTCCGGACCACCCCCACGGCCTCCGCCCCCGCCCGCTCCCACCTCCCCTCTACCTCTGAAGCCCACTCGGCTGCGCACGGGACGGACCAGGCTCCTCCTCTCTGGCCTCTCGGGGCCACCCAGTTGGGGGCCATGGGCAGACCGTCCCCTGGCTCCCCCTCCCCCTCAGGTTTGTCTGGCCCAGAACGAGCTCCCTTGGCTGCTGGGAGTCTCCAGCACCTTCCTGGTGCGGCCCACATCCTTGGAAAGTTCTGGAAGTTTACCTTGGTTTCCCACCTACACTCCCCCTTGCTGCTGCCCCTCGAGCACACCCCACACCTCAGAGCTGTGCCGAGTGCACACGCGTGGGGACACGTGCAGGCCTGGGAGGAAGCGGCCAGGGCCCATGTGGGCTACTGATCGCTACACAAAGGGCTAGTGGAGCGCCGGGGTCTGAGTATGGCTCTGAGTATGGCTCATGGCGGGGCGAGGGAGAGCACCACAGCCGGAGGGGCCTTGCGTGGCCCCGGCTAAGCAGATCCCGCCCACTCCGACGCCGAGGGCTTCCGACAGCCTGGAGGGGTTCGGGCTACAGGACTGTCCCTCCGACCTTCCCGAGAGAAAAGTCAAAGCCAGGCTGGCTCCAAGATCTCAATCTAAAGCCAGTGGTACCCTCTGTGGACTGTTGGTGGGGGTGAGGATGTGTGATTGTGTGTGTGTGTGTGTGTGTGTGTGTGTGTGTGTGTGTAACAATGTCTGGAATGAGACTGCTTGTGCATATATGTGTGTGAAAATGTGTGTGGGTATGTGAATGAGTATGTTTGTGTGAGAATGAGCGTATGTGTGTGTGCGTGTGTGTGTATTGTGCATGTGTGCGTATGTGTGTGTGTATTGTGCATGTGTGTGTATGTGTGTGTGCATGTCTGTGCACGTGTGTGTATGTGTGTGTATTGTGCGCGCGCGCGTGTGTGTGTGTGTGTGTGTGTGTGTGGCTCCACGGGGGTCTCTGAGGAGAAGACTCTGACTAGGGCAGACACAGCCCTCTGCAGTGAGGCTGTGCCCAGCAACCCTGCCCGTCCGTCTCCCGCACACCCGGAACAGGTTGTCTGGGAGGCTGCTGCTGTCAGTCTGTCGGTGAAGCTTGGGGAAGGACGGGGCACGTGGGGGGGCTGGGGAGACAGCAGGAGGCCTGGCTGCAGGCAGGAGAGAGCGAGTCACAGCAGAGACAACGAGCACCACAACGAGAGACGGGAAAGGAACGGCCGCGAGAGAGACAGGCCGCAGAGGAGCGGGCCAGCAGAGGGCGGCCGCGACCCCCAAATCTCCAGATCCTTGTCAGGAGACACTCGGGGCGGTCGTTAAACTCCCCCGTGCCCTGGGCGGTCTCATCCGAAAGGCCAGGGAACCGAGGGGTCAGAAGGAAGAGGGAGTGGCCTGTCCACTCGAGACTGCGGGAACCACATGGACACGCACACACAACAGCTCACACGTGCGGGTCCAGATGTGGCCTGCAGCTCCGTGTCCTGGGACACGTGGAGTCACTGCTCTGCTGGCTGTCCACTGCGATTCAGAGAAGGGGCTTGCTGGGTGCCCGGCCTCTGGCTGGGCCACGGGGGCTCTGAACACACACCAGCCACTGCCCGCCAGCCTGCCCTGGGCGTGAGAATGCAGCCGAAGGGTTCGCTCCCTGCCAGTCATGTTTGGAGTCGGCTCAGAGCACTGCGGGTCCACCTGTCCGAACGTCCAGGGCCCAGGATCGGCTCGAGGACCTGCGAGCACTCTCCATGGGGAGCAGCGTGTGCCGACCTGTCCTGGCTGTGTCCACAGCAACTGCGGCCCTCACAGGGGTCCAGCCGCAGAAGACGCCCCCTCGCTTCTCGCCTGCTGGTCTCGCATGCTGGGACCCGCGTGGCCCGGAGGAAACGTGTCCCCTCCCACATCAGAGACGCGGGGAGGCAAGCGTCCACCGCAGCAAACCCGGGCGCTGGCTCTCGGGTCCCGGCTGGGCAGCTCCCAGATCCTGCCCTTCAGATGGAGGGTTTCCTGCCCCCACTGCAGGGCGCTCGGAAACAGAGCCCAGGGCGCCCGCTGCAGCCACGGCCTTCAGTGCGGCCCAGGAGGGAAGGAACAGGCGCTGGGCCCCAGGAATGTTCCGGAAGGCCTCGGGGCCCGATGCTTGGCAGTCGCAGTCCTGTCCAGGGGCTGTGGGCAGCTGAGAGCCACTGCCAGGGACTGTCTCCTGGACTGACGCCCTGGGCTTCCCCGTGCTCCCAGGCTGGGTCTTCTCCGTGGACACCCCCAGATGGGTCATCTCCGTGGACACCCCAGATATGTCATCTTGTGGACACCCAGGCTGGCTCATCTCCGTGGACACCCCCGGATGGGTCATCTCCGTGGACACCCAGGCTGGCTCATCTCAGCGGGGACTGGTGTGACCTGCCGAGTGTCCCTCTCCCGACGTCCTCCCTGGGGGTCCCTCCAGAGGACGCTCTCCTGCACCCCTCGGCTCTTGGGGGCGTGGGGCTCACACGCTGGCTTTGCTTCGGCCCCTCCTGCTCTTCTCCGAGGCAAGGCTGTCTCCTCGGCTTCTGCCCGGCCGCATCTCTGGCTCACGAACGGGCACCCCGGTGCCGCCAGCTGGACTCTGGGGCGGGGGTCTCCTTCTCGAGGGGGGGCCACTTTCCCCAGAAAGGGGGGGGTGATCATTAAGACACAGTAACAAACGCGATCTTGTTTCACGTGTAGAATATTTGCTTGTTGGGGCCAGGGGTCACTCTTTGCAACACTTGCCCGGCGGGGCTGAACTCTCAGGGAGCCGGTGGGACACCAGGGGGATGTGCCGTGCTGGGTTTCACCTGGAGTCTGCGCACACAGAGAGACGCTGACCACTGAGCTCTCTCCCCGGCCCCTTGGGTACTTGGCCTTTCCACGTCTCTCTGCCTAGCCGGAGCGCATGAAACATGCCTCCAAGGCACCCACTTCTGCAGCCCCTGCGGTCCCTCCCTCCCGGGGCTGCCACCAGCAGCGACAGTGACCTCGGGGAGGGAGCAGCTGTGGGGCCGTGCCGTGGGCCACCCAAGGGAGAAGCTCGGCCCCCAGGAGGGGCGGGGCCCACTCCTCGCGGGCCCGAAGAATGGCTGTAGGGAGATGTTTCGCCTCTGGCAGAGTGGCGGTGCTGGGCTCGGTGGGATACTGCACTGGGGCCACGGACGAGGGGCAGCGCTCAAGCCGGACCCCCACACACTGCGGCCAGGCACGGGGGGCTGCGGAGGGCGGCGATCAGGGGTCCCTGGAAGGACACGGGAAGCTAAGGAGATGGGGGGCTTCTGTTTTGGCGACAGCGAGTTTCCTAACAGCAGCCGACAGCCCCCCAGAGCCACGCCTCGGGGGGACACGTCTCCAGACCGGGTCACTGTCCGTGGAGCCGGGTCCAGGCGCAGCCTGGCTGAGTGCAGCTGGTCTGGGAGCGTCCTGCCGTCTGTGCCGTGGCCCACGGGCCCAGCGTCGCCTCTGGGGTCCGTCCCTTGCCGTTCGTGTTCCTGAAAAGCTCGGACTGAACCTACAGCCAGTCAGCGATCTCGGGACAGACTCGCTCCCCTGGGAGTTCTCTCCCCTCCGCCACCTAACTTCCGGCCGGTTCTTTTCCCTCCAGTAGTTTGACAGCTGGGGGCGCCCCGGCCCTGGTCTCACTGCCGGGCTCCGTCCAAACACCTCCTCACCTCTCACACCCCACGATCGCAGAGAGACAACGCGACATTTGCCGTCCTCGTGTCAAAGTGGTCTTGACTAAGAGTTTTCAGAGTTCAAATCTTTTCCCAAGTCTCTCTCCCTGACTGGCCCCCCTCAGGAAAGCAAAACTCTGCCGGGGGAGTGTAGCGCGGCTAGAATGGCCTGCGTTGTCTGTGTAACATTTTTCCATCAGTCAATGGCATTTCAGTATCTTGGATATTCTGAGCCCTGGAGTGGCTGTTTCTCTTGGAGAATGAGGGAATGAGAGGGGATGCTGGAGCTGAGTGTGTGTCCTGAATGGGGCCAGTGAGAAATATTCCCCGTAGGTAGGTCAAAGGCGTCCAGAGGAGCCATGTCATGGGTGTTTCCAGGCTCGCCGGTGGCTGGGGTCTCCGAGGGGCCCAAGGTAGTAAGGAGGTTGGTGACTGGGCTCCAGGGGGCATGCCCTTGACACTGCTCCCCCCAGAGGGACCCCTGCTGGCGGGAGTGTGTGTTATCCATCCAGGAGCGTTGAGGAGAAACAGAACCTCTCGCCCTTCTCACTTCCAGGACGAAAGGAGAGTGTTTCCTAACCGGCATTTAAGCCTCTCCCACCCTCGCCCCAAAGGCTGAGGGTCACTGGAAAACAGAGAGGAGCCCTCTGGCCCAAGTCTTTGCGAAATGCTTGCTCGACGAAGGAGAGAACGCGGATTTCTTTCTTTTGAAAACTGGCTTCTGTTTCCAGAGTGACGGTTTAGGAACATCGTTACAAGCAGTTTTTTCACCAACTTGAGTTGGCGCCATCGTTCAAACAGGAAGAGAACCCAGCAAAGCCCCGTGCAGCTGGTTGGCGCAGGTCCCTGGCATCAGCATGGGCAGCTTGGGACACTTTCGCTGGCGCCAGGGTGGCAGGCCTCGGGGGGCCACCACGGAGGGTGGGCCGAATCTGACTCTCCCAGCGATGGCCTTCACGTCTCTCACTTGTGATTCTCGCTGCTTCAAGCGGGGAGTGGGCCAGCACGTCTGTTGGCAGTGCAGGACCTGGGCAGTGTCCCTGGAACCTTTGAAAGGGGGGACAGAAGGTCTGGACTCGAGTTTTGGGCTAGACACCAGATCAGTATCCCAACTAAAGCGTGGGGTATTTTAAAAATTACAAATGACTTCAGATGTGCATAAATTCCGTCATCATCCAAACAAGGCCAGAGGGACCGTACAGGAGCAGGACTGCCCAGCGGGCGGGTGGACAGCCAGGCCGGATCGTTGGCACCACAGATGGTCTCCGAAAACCCACCCAGAGCGATCCCCAAGCACAGAGCTAGGAGTAAGCCATGAGCTCCCCTTCCACACACACACACCCCAAACTCAGAAAACATAACATCAGAATGGAATCGACCTTTTATAAATGAAATTGTAAATCAGCTGGACCTTTTTGTGACCGTCAGTACATGAAGCTGTGAAGTGTCCAACCTTCCAGGCCTCAGGAAAGGCTGGAGGCGTCCGAAGGAGACCCCCGGGAGGCTGCTTCCTGCACGTATTCCAAAGCAGGGAAGAGTCTGCCCAGGCTTACTTTGGATTATTTGGTTCTTGAAGTCAAAAGGGATGCCGGTTTAGCGGATTCTCCTGCCAAGGCTGAGAACACGAGTCTGTTCCCGTGACGGGGAGTCTGCCCCGGGAGGAGAGCGACCTCTGAATGTCCTAGACAAGGGGGTGAGATTTGGCTTCACACGTTTTCTCTGTGTTAATGGACTCGTTTGAAAATCTGTTCCTGTCAGCCGTACAGATAGGTCTCATCAGCGCACCACCGAGCCCCTCCCTCGCCGGCACGCGCCTTAGGAGGAGGAAAAGCCCTCGACACTCCTCCCTGGCGCCTATTTCCAGTTTAATGAACACGGGGAGGCGTAGGAGGCACCCACAGAGGAAACAATTGTCTCCAGACTGGCCGTCAGGACTGTACCACTTTATCCGATTTATATGAATTAGCTTATTTTTAGGGTGACTACTTCGAGAAGTGGACTGGAGCGATAGCACAGCGGGTAGGGCGTTTGCCTTGCACGTGGCCGACCCGGGTTCGATTCCTCCGTCCCTCTCGGAGAGCCCGGCAAGCTACCGAGAGTATCCCGCCCACATGGCAGAGTCTGGCAAGCTCCCCATGGTGTATTCGATATGCCAAAAACAGTAACAACAAGTCTCACAATGGAGACGTTACTGGTGCCCGCTCGAGGAACTCCATGAACAACGGGACGACAGTGCTACAGTGCTACTTCGAGAAATGTCTTGTAGCTTGAGAAGTGGCTAATATTGGCTATTCCATAGACTTGTTCCTGCAACTGGAAAGGGACAGTCCCCCACTGCAGGGGTGTTGCTGCGCGCCCGGAGTGACACTGTCGGAGTGATCTCAGAAAAGCCACCAGCTCTCACGGCTGCCCGGCTCCTGCTGCGTTCTGGGAATTGAAAGCGGCTTATTTCAATCTGGTAACGGTCTCTAAAAACCAGTGCTCACCTCCAGCTCGAGTCCTGGCTGTGGCCGCAGGGGTGGGGTGGGCCGAGCCGGCTGGTGGCGTTCCTCTCCTCTCCTCTCCTCTCCTCTCCTCTCCTCTCCTCTCTGGCCACACCCTGAGCCTCAGGGAGGGCTCCCAGGGCGCAGCCTCCGCAGCGGGCCCCCAGGGCCGTGGCAGTGGGCTGCTGGCTTCCCACGTTCCGTCCAACGCTCCTGGGCTCAGGGCTGCACCTCTGGGCAAGAGCTGGTTCCCCACCAGCCTCCTCCTGCCGGTCAGTAAAGCCGGGACAGATGGACGCGAAGTCTAAGCCCGAGAGAGCGGATGCCCGCAGTGCCGGGGGCGGGGCAGTCTGGCCCCGCTGTGCCCGGCGGCGGCTCCCATAGGGACCAGCGGAGCCGACTCCCACACCACGACCCCCCGAAGCCCCTTCCCCGACTGAGCATCACCCAAGGTCCTGAGTGAGCGGAGGAGGCAGGAAGAGCCGGGGAGGCTGGGCGGGGGTGGGGAGGAGGGTACCTGCCCCAGAGGGACACCTCCCCGGGTGGGAAGGTGCGGAGGGCAGGTCGGCAGCAGCCAGAGCAGGGGCCAGCGGCCAGCCGAGTCCTCCTGCCCAGAGGCGGCACAGGGTTGACCCCAAGTCAGCGCTTCTCAGAGGGGATCAGGTTAAGCTCCTTTCCACGAATCAGCCCAATAAACTGTCACTTGCAGAAGGATCGCCGAGCCGAAGCCCTGGCTCCCGTGGGATAGTCAGCTAGAAGAGTTTTGACGGACCCCTGCCCACAGGGCCCTGGGCTGTGGGGTCCCCGCGTTCCGGCCGGGGCGTGAGCACTGGGCCGAGACCCCCACTGTGGAAGCGGAGTCTGGGGTGAGCTGAGACTGTTTGAAAAGGAGAAGGAATGGCGTGTGTTTAGGCCGAGGGGAAGCGAGGCTCAGGAAGGGCCCCGGGGAAGGGATTGCCCGGAACTCGGGAGGGCTGAAGGGAGCTTGGTGAGGTGCAGCTGGGGCAGGCCAGGCCCGGCCCCGCCCTCGCCTCGCCCAGGGCCTGTAATGCCATCCCGGGGTCCTGGCGTGGGCCGGATTGGTACGGAACCGCACGGCGGCCGACAGAGTCCGCTGTGTGACTGTTTATTTCTGTGGCGGGTTTTGGAAGCGGGCAAGACTCAGTGAACCTCAAGGGTGCGGGGAGGAATGAGTGAAAGGCTGGTGGGCTTCCTGGCTGCAGGGGCGGCCCCGACTTGCCTTTGCTTTGGGAGAAATGCGCTCGCACGAGAACCCTTTTTGGTCTTTATTTCATCAACACATGAGAAAAAAAAAAAGATGCAGATGACAATGAGAAGAGAGAAACCACTCGGCACAGAGCACGTGTCACTGGCGATGAAGTCGGAAATCATCAGAAACTTTATTTGTCTGTGTGGGCGACGTGGGCCGGGAGGCCGCCGGGGCCCTCGCCGCCCCCCTACCCGTGCAACACACGCGCAAAGGAAGCCAGCGGAGAAGGAAACGCTCGTATACAACTACAGTCAACCCTGCACAACCACAACTGCGCTTCCCTACGCATGGACCTTTGAGAAAGCAAACACCCCCCGCCCCAAAGCTTTGAAGTCGACCAAAGGCCAGAATCTCTAAGTCCTCTGCGGAAATTCACTACGGGATCGTCGGCTTCCCAGTATGGCTGAAAATGTGTGCAAAATTGTTCTAATGTTTCAACAACTCACATCCTTGGGCTATATGTACGCGGTGTTCCTAGGCTAGCTTTTCCGTTAGCAAATCTTCAAAAGAAAAAATGAAGAGGGGTTAGGAAGGGTCCCCATGCACAACAGGCCCGGGGGCCCCCAGGAGAGGAACCACAAGGCGGGGCGGGGGGGGGGTGTCTGGATCCAGTGACAAGGGGTCACCGGGCATTCCCGGGCCTCTGATGTAATGACCGGGTGTGGGAGGTGGGGGTGGGCACAGCTGGCAGCTTGGGGGTCTGTGGGACACAGGGGCGCTCCCTCCTAAGGCCCTCGTGGACTGGACAGTGGCTGGCTGCAGGCTGGCGACACCTCTCCTTCCCAGCTAGAAACGTTTCCTGGCAGCCCCTCCCCCTCCCCCCCAGATGGCCACTGAGAGCCGAGAGGAAGCTGGAGCTGGCCTGCGGGTGGAGGCGGCCAGCATGAGGCTCCTGCTGGTCCCCGAGGGTCCTGAGTGACGGCTCCTCTGGGAGGGCTGGGGGGAGACCCCCACCCCGCACAGCCCCAGGCCCAGGGCAGGGGCATGTCCTGGCCGTCCCCCGTGTCCTTCCCACTCTAGTCATGCTCCTGGGCACTGTGACCCGGAAGTGCCATTTGTGCCCCCTCCCCCCCACGACCTGGAGGTCACTGGGCTTTTCTCAGAACTCGGGTGCGAGCATGAGCGGGCGAGGAAATGGGGCTCAAAATAGCCTTTCCATGAAAATCCAAGCGGGGAAGGAGCGATCCGCCGTCTGTACCAGACAGAGCAGATGTGAAATAAATATGGGGGGGGAGGGAGGGACAGAGGCTGCCGCGGTCTCTCTGCCAGCCCCCGAGCCCGGGGGTGCCCGGCCGAGACCCCTTGCGCGTCTGCTCCGGCTCTGGAGCGCCGTCAGCAGGACAGTCACTGCTGCTTGGACAGTGCCCCCCTGTGACCGCCCTGGTGGGAGCCAGACCCCGTGACCCAGACTCTGACCAGTCCAGCCAGCATCTCCGCGCCCAGGGTCAGCACGCGGCAGAGACAGGCCCCAACCGGGCAGGGCGGAGAGCTTTGGGAGGGCGACGCCTCCTGCCCGCGTGGTGGTGCCGGGGCGGGGGCGGGCAGGGGCCCCCCAGGGAGGGGGCTGGAGAGAGCGGATGGTGGAGTCGGAGGGTCTCACAGCCCAGAGCCCCGGGAGCAGGCGCCGGAGGGGTTCTGGGCCCAGTGTGGCCTGAGCAGGCTCTGAGCCCGGCGCCGCCATCTGGGGCTGAGGCGGGACCTGGGACATCACCCCCAGGGCGCCGCGGGGCCCGTGCCCACCCTGCCGCCCCCAGGCTGCCTGGCTCCCGAGGAGCGGGGGTGGGGGCCACTCAGCGTCACCCCGGGCCTCGTGCATGGCCGAGGGTCACCCCTCCCCCAGGGCAGCTGGCGCCCCCCAACACAACAGAAGGAAATGAGGCAGCAACAATGTGTCCCCGCCGCACCCGGCCAAAGCAGGAAGCAGACAGTGCTCGGTGGTCCTGGGGGGGCTGCAGAGAGGCCCCGGCGGGTGTCGCGCGGCTCTGGAAGCTGGTTCCACGGCGGGGCGGGGCGCGGCCGCTGTCGGGTCCTCCCTCCTACAGTCTGGTTCGTATAGATATGTACGTATATATATATATATTTATGTATAAACTCGCTCTACCTGCGGGTCCCTCTAGAAGCCCTTTATGTGGCAGTAGGCCTCCAGGGAGGAGAAGAAAATGTACAAGAGCCAGAGGAGCACGAAGAGGCTGGAGGTGAGGAGCTTGGCCGTCCGGGGCCCCCCCAGCTCACCTCCGATCTCGGGCCTCCGCCGGTACAGCAGCACGCCCACGTTGACGAACGCGAAGATGGTGAAGAGCGTGACCGAGAAGGCCAGCGTGCCGGGGGACACTCTGAACTGTTCCCCATGGGCCGCGTGGTAGATGGCGGCGATGGACCAGGCCACGCCGATGCCCAGGAACACGTTGACCGCGTTGCTGCCCGTGACGTTGCCGATGGAGGCGTCGGCGTACTGGTCCTGAGTGGCCGCCACTTTGCTCGCGAACGTGTCTGCGGGGAAGGGGGAGGGGTGAGCAGGGAGAGGCCGGCCGGGCCGCTGTGGGGGACACGCTGCTTGTCCACGGCGCCGCCCCCCCCCCCCACGAGGGACCCGTGGCCGGGGAGGGGCCTAAGCAAGACCTAAGCTGGGGAGAAGGCGGCTGCATGCCTCCACCTGGTCAAAGGGCACGACGACGACGAGCAGGGGGAGGGAGAGCTGGGGCGGTAGGGGAGGGTGTGGGTGGGCGAGGGCAGAAGGGCGAGAAGCAGGGGCTGGCTGGGGCCTTGCCCAGTTGGCCTTATTTGGGGGAGGGGGCACCTCTGGCTGTGCCCGGGGCCTTCTCCTGGCTCTCACCCAGGAATCACTCCTGCCGGGCTCGAGGGACCGAGCGGGGAGCCAGGGACTGATGCTGGGTCGGCCGTGCTGGCCCCCTGTGCCCAGCTCTGGGGAGCCCCCCCTGGCAGTGCCCTGGAGCCGCCCGTGCTGGACTCGCCAAGCTCAGGGGTGCCTGCCGGGAGCCCTCGGAGCTGTCCTTCTGATATTTGTTCATTTTTTTAGCTTTGGGGCCACTCCCCACGGTGCTCAGGGCTGACTCCTGGCTCTGTGCTCAGGGATCATTCCTGGTGGTGCTCGGGGAATCCCACGGGGTGCTGGGCTCGAGCCCGGGGCTGTTGCCTGCAGGGCGAGCGCCGTCAGCCCTGTACCCCTCTGCGCCCTGGTGCCTCTGGGAGGGCTGCGGGGAGGCGTCGCCCCTCCCGGGACTCCCAGGCAGGGCTGCCGAAGGCGAGAGGTTCCTCTCCGCCGCCCCCAAGCCTCAGCGCCCAGTTCTCTCTCTGCCCGGTCTGCAGTGCCGTGGTCACTCGTCTGCGCCCAGTCCCCCGGAGTGGACCGACGGGCAGCTCCACCCCCTGCCGTCAGCCCAGGAGTCCCCCCCTCCGGCCTCCGGGCCACTGAGGGTGGGAACACTGAGCCCTCCCAGGAGCAAGGGCGGTGGGCGAAGTGCCGAGCCCCGCGGGGTCAGCGGTCCCTGGCCTGCCCTCAGCGGCCACAGCCCTAGCAGGGGACGCCTCCCGCTGGCACCACACACTGGGGGCACCGAGGGCCTGATGCTGCCCAGCTCTTGCGCTGCCCTCCGGCTCCCCCGTCCTCAAGGCCCCTTGGGGGAGGAGCGGAAGCCCCCCTCCCCGTTCCGGAGAGCGATTCTGTCTATGCTGGGGGGGTGTGGAGAGTCCCCCAGCCCCGTCAGCGCCGTCAGGAGCATTAGTCCTGCTGTGTGGCCGTGCAGGGCCGGCCGTCTGCCCCAGCCCCGCGACTCTCCCAGGAAGGCCCTCCTGGCACTGGCCACAGCGCGTGGCTCGCGGAGCATGGACAGTGCTCCGAAGGGACAGCCTGTCCCTGGCGCCCCTCCCTGGACGCTGCAGGCCAGGCCAGGCCGAGAGGGGGTTCGGGCGCCTACCTGGCACGGAGGTCCCCAGCGCCACGAACACCACGGCCGTCACGGAGTCCTTGAGGCCGATGGTGCAGCCGAAGTGGGAGGCCAGGTCCCCGATGAAGGCCGTCAGCAGGCCGATCATGAGGATGGACACGATGAAGCAGGCCCAGCCATTCCAGTACTCGGTCGGGGGCACGAAGGCAAAGAGAACCTTCCAGAACACAGTCAGGAAGTGCATCACGTAGTCGAAGCAAGACGGCAGCTTTTCCTCCCCGCACTCATCCTCGTCATCGTCCTCCCCTGCAGAGGAAGGTGGGCACAGTCGTCTCCTCCACAGCACCCGGGGTCCTGGCCAGGCGACCCCCGAGGCGACCCCCAACCACCTCTCCCTCCCCGGGACTGGACCCCGGCCTCCGGGGCCTCTGGGCTCTGTTCAAGTTACACACCCAGCGGAGATGCCCCCGACGACACGCCCCGGGGTCCTTGATGCTGCTTCCTCTGGGTGACCCTTGGTGCTGGGTTCCTGCTCATGGCGCCCCCTTCCCCACCTCAATACCGATG
>NC_073313.1:372044491-372069491 GCF_027595985.1 Sorex araneus
GTGCTCAGGGCTTAGTCCCGGCTTTGTGCTCAGAGATCGCTCCTGGCGGGGCTCTGGGGACTGTGTGTGGTGCTCCCTCTGTGCTCCCTCTGACCTGTTCTCTCCTCATTCCACTCGCACCTTGGCCCAGTGAGGGGGAGGAGAGTTCATCTGGCCGCCATCATTCGAGTCTCTCTCTGCTCCCAAAGGTTCCGACCATCATCACACGCTTAAGATGAATAAAAACTCAGCCACCAGCCCCCGGCCTTCCTGCGCTCACTTCGGGAGGAATGAGACCCGGGCTGGGATCGGGCTGGTAAGTGCTTCCTTCCTCTGCACCTTCCCGCTCCGTGGCTGTGAGCTGAAGCCGGGTCCCCCTCATGCCGCCTCCCAGCTCACACACTGGTCTCGGTAAGAAAACTGCCACACACACGGGTTCCAAACGTCTCTGTAAGGACAAAGCTAGGGGCCAGAGAACAACGGCCTGGATTGTCCTGGATCGGCCCTGAGGGCCCGAGGCCTGAGGCAAGGCACGGAAGCTTCCAGATGCAGTGTGGGGGGCTGTCAGCGCCCAGAGCTCTGAGTGGTCCTGCCCGCCAGCCCCTCTCTTCTCCAGGGACGAGCCCCAGCAGGGGACACCGGCGAGGGAGCAGTTTGTTCGGCTTTTGGTTTGGGTTCTGGCGGTGCCCTAGGGTCACTCCTGATTCTGCACTCAGGAATCACTCCTGGAGGTGCTCGGGACCATGTGGGATGCCGGGGATGGAACCCGGGTGGGCCACGTGCCAGGCAAGTGCCCTGCCCCTGTGCTGTCTCTCCGGCCCCGAGCAAACGGCGCTTACGTCTGGCTCAGTATACTCCGGTGCGGCGCAGAGGAAGAGGGAGCTCATGTACACGTGTGCTCGCAGCTGTGTGTCTGTAAGCCTTGTGTGAATTCTATGCGTTCCTTTGTCTGAACGCTGAGGCACGGCCTGCATGTGTGTATGTACCTATTTACATGGACTTTCCTCTGGGTCAGGAATGGCGGTACTAAGTGTCAACAGCCTTCCAGTTACATGAGGCTGGGAAGACAAAGATTCACGTATAAATGTATATATATCCTTGAGTGAATGCGTCGTGAGAAAAAGAGAGAGATTTGCTGTTGCTTCCAAAAAGATGGCTTCACTTTAGACTCTCCCTGCTTCTAAGAGGATTGGAGCAGATCTACGCCTATTTATAGGATGCAAGAGACTTTACGGTAAACTGGGACAGAAAATGTCCGAGAAAACAGAAATAAAGAACGTCTTCAGAAACCTGACCTGAATGAATTTTGAATACTGAAGCAAAAGGTTTTGGTGGCCAAAGAAAACAAAACCAAAAAAATTACTGAATCACGGACTAATATTTTGTCAATGATAAAAAAGATGCTGAAATTTAATTTGCTGGAAAAAAAAACCAAAAAATATTTTAAATACTCTAGGAAGGCATCATCTTTGCTTTAAATCTAGAGATGCCCTGGAGCTAACGCGGACTGAAGGGAAGAGAAAAGAACGTTGATTAGATTCTGCTTTACAGTCGACCATGCTGGCTAACCCCTGACGCAGTGAGAGCCGCTCCGAAGGGCTCTGGCTGGGGTCAGGGTGTCCTGCTGGGGCCGGGGGTCAGGGCTCCGGCTGGGGTCAGGAGCTTCACTCCCTGTACATCATGCAGAAGCAGGAGGGCGGCTGCTGAATGCAGCCAGTGAACCTTGGGCTTTCGCCGTAGCCAGCCGCGGGCCGTGTGGACGAGCTCGGAGACTGGACGGCGTCAGAGTCCCGGCTGCAAATACAGCGGCGGGTGGTGTGGTTGACACGGGGGCTTTGGGGCGTCCCTGCTCCAAAGACAGGCAGATCTACTGTGACCCTGAAGCCTCAAAAGCGAGCTGGGGACACTGAGAGCCTCGTGGCCCGTGGCCAAGGAACGCCAGCTCCACAGAGGCTCCAGTTTGCAGCCCAAGGCCACTGCAGGGGGCACGAAGCCGCCCTGGGCCAGCAGTGGAGGGACAGCGCGGAGTGCCCAGGCGGGCTGTCCCTTGGTGCTTCTCCACTCCTGCTAGCGCGGGCTGCTGCGGTCTCGAGCATGGCGCAGAACCTTACTGACCCAGGAACGATGCCACGGGACCACGGGATGCACCCGGCTGTCTTCGGGGAAGGACAGACAGCGGCTCAGGGGCCAGGCACGAGCCCACGGCAGCTGGAAGGGAATCTCGGGGTCCCGGAGGCTTGGAGACACCCTGGCTTCCTTGGGAAGGGTCCGCTGGCCCCGGGGGGTGAGGGGGGAGGGGCTGGAACCCTTCTCTCTGCTGCTCCTGCCCCTCGGAGCTGAGCTGGCGCGCTCACTGGAAGGAACCGAGTGCGAATATCTCACCGGCATCCTCCGGAGCGGCCCCGACACTGTGCACGGTCCCCACTCGCATCCCTTCCCTGCAGACACGCAGCTCAGCACACGGCACGTGGCACGGGGCGGGCTGCACGGCCCTCTGGCTGACCCTGGACGCAGGGGTGCTCCGCAGCCCCCTCGCTCAGCCCTACTCTCCCCCTCCGAGCCAGGGACACCAGGTGCCTTTCTCTGGGGCTGGGGTGGGCTGGCAGCCCCTGGAGCCACGCTGCGGTGTCTGTGTCTGTGTATCTGCCTGTACACGTGTGTTCTGTGTGTCTGTGTATCTGCATGTACACCTGCGCTCTCTGTGTTTTTGTACATGTACACGTGTGTCTGTGCATCTGTGTGCACATGTGTGTTCTCTGTTCCTGTGCATGTACACCTGTGTTCTCTGTGTGTTTCTGTGTGTATACACCTGTGTTCGTGTGTCTGTGTTTCTTTGCATGTACACATGTGTTCTGTGTGTCTCTGTATCTGCATGTACATATGTGTTCTCTGTGTTTCTGTGCATGTACACCTGTGTTTGTGTGTCTGTGTTTCTGTGCGTGTGCACTTTTGTTCTCTGCGTGCCGAAGCCTGTGTCTCTGTATATGCCCTCGTTTGCGCTGTTCCACCATGCCTGTGCACACGTGTGCGATCTCTGTACTGAGCAGCACACATACACCCACGATTAACCCTGCGCTTTGGCCGCTCTGCGCCTGTCAGGGACACGGGGTCAACGCGTCAGCACATGTCAGAGCGTCCTCAAGGGGCTCCCCAGGCCTGGTGAGAGTGGGGTTCCCCTGGACGGCCCCTCTGCCTCCTCTGAGCCCCCACACTAGGGGGGGGCGGATTGCCCAGGGGAGCTGAGCCCCCTCCCTCCGGCCTGCGCCTCACTTCCTGGAGCTGGGCAGAAGGTGCACAGCCCTAGGGCGCCGACAGCCGGAGCCCAGGGTGCCCCGCACCGCCCTCCTCCTGCTCTCTCTGCCGGGCACTCGGGGCACCCCGGCTGGACCGAGAGGGTCCAGCTCAGAGGAACATCAAGGCCTTGGGGGGGGGGGGGCGCGAGCCGTCCCGGAGGAGAGTGGGACGGGCTGTCCCAGGAAGCCAGGCGCCGGGTGAAACTGCTTCACATAATCAGGGAAACAGAAGCAACTCCTACTTGCAAAATTATGATTTTTGTTTGGCAAGATATATTGATTCAATCTCACACAGAAAATTGCAGAGGAAAAAATCCCTCTCAATAGAGCCATTGCAAAGCAGTTTCGCGTTTTTAATAAGGCAAATCACCCTGATTCCCAGTGACGCAGACATGGAGCTTCAGATCCAGCCAAGGTCCGTTTTCCAGGAGGCGCCTCGCTGGTTCCCCCGTCCGTCAGCAGCCCCGGGCGCCGGCACCCTCGGGTGCTGTGACTCAGTGACAAACGGGGAACAGCTCAGCGCCCTTCCTGGGATTCAGTGCCTACAACACGTGGGGTTGCTTCTCTGATATTCTGGCTCTAGGTTGTAAATAAGGTCGATTTATTCAGCCTGGAACTGTCGGCGGTTTCAAACTGTTCCCAGCAGCCGCTTAGACTGTGAAAGAAATCCAGTGGGCTGCCGGGTGCAGAGTAACCGGGGCCCTCTGGAGGCTCCCCGACAGCTTGGGCAGGGCAGTGACCAGGGCCAGGCCGGACGGGAGCAGGTCCCCTCACACGGGCCGACTGCAAGGCCTCGGGGACCCACACTCCACCACGGGCCCTGAGGCCCTAAGCCACGCAAGGCCGTGCCACGAAGGGAAAAGGCAGGTCTCGGTCTGTCTCTGTCTCTCTGTCTCTGTATCTGAGTCTTTGTCTCTCTCTGTATCTCTCTCTTCTCTCTTCCTCTGTCTCTCTGTCCCTGTAGCTCTCTGTCTCTGTATCTCTCTCTGTCTCTGTATCTCTCTCTGTCTCTGTATCTCTCTGTCTCTCTGTATCTCTCTCTTTCTCTCTTCCTCTCTGTCTCTCTGTCCCTGTAGCTCTCTGTCTCTGTATCTCTGTATCTCTCTCTGTCTCTCTGTCTCTGTATCTCTGAGTCTTTGTCGCTCTCTGTATCTCTCTCTTTCTCTCTTCCTCTCTGTCTCTCTGTCCCTGTAGCTCTCTGTCTCCGTATCTCTCTGTCTCTGTATCTCTCTCTGTCTCTCTGTATCTGTCTCTCTCTCCCTCTTGTCTCAGCATCTGCGCAGGATGGGCTGCAAGTGACCTGCCCGAGTGCCCGAGTTCTGGGCCCAGCCTCCACTTCCTGGCTGTCTCTGCTGCCATGGAGGGGTCCCCGGCCGCAGCCCACCCGCCCTGCACACGCCTTCCCTGCCTCGCGCGGCGTCTCCGTGGCGGCTGTCGCGTGTCCCTGCGGCCGTGCGTACGGGGAGCAGCCCTGCCCCACTGCGAATGAGCGCTGGCCCCCGGGCTGTGCCCACGCCGCCCGCCGCCCTCTCTGGGCCCTGGGAGAGCACAGAGCCCGGCCATCGCGGGCACCAGGAGGCTGCCCAGAAACTGGCCCTTAGCACCTGCCACCTGGGGGCCGGCGGGTGTCGGGGTGGGCGCCCCGCAGAGCCCAGGACCCAGGGCACACGCTCGTGTCCTGCTGGGGCCTCGCGGGGCCCTGGGGTCAGCGCGTGCGGGAGGCGGGAGCGTGAGGAGGAGCCCCCGGCTGGCTGGGGTCTGCCATCCCGGAGCAAACCCCGGCCCCAGGGACCCGGTGCTGGGACCCGGGTGCAGGGGGCCGAGGGCGCTGCCCCCAGGAGCGTGGCGGGGACAGACCCCGCCTGCCTGTGTGGGGACACGACCTGGTTAGGCCTGACCCCCATGGCGCCTGCTCCTGCCCCGGAGAGGGTCCACAGGCTGCCCCCGCTGGCAGCTCCCTGTCCGGCCCACTGGCCTGTCCCCCCAGAGGCCGGAGACAGAGAGAGACGCGGCCTTGACGAGTGACCCCGTCAGGCGAGTGACCCCTGGCCCCTCCCAGCACCCCACCCCCGGAGCTCCTCCTCGGGCCCCTGCCTTGCCGCACTGTCCAAACACCAGCCTGGCCTGGGCCTGCAGGGGCCAGCGTGTCCGCCGGCCAGTGAGGACCCTCTGTGAGCTGACCCGGATGGGGCGGTGACCAGGGCCAGCCCTGTCCCCTGCGACCACTTCGCAGCCCCTGGCAGGTTGGGGGCATTTCCCAGATGAAGCTCACGGCACTGGCAGCGACTCAGAGACGCGAGGCTGGGAAGTGACTTTCCCCTCGTCTCGCACCCGGGGCCAGGGACCAGCGGCCACTCCAGGGCCAGCCTGATGCTCAGATCCCCCCCCCCCCCCCACCAAGATCCACGTGGCCCTGCCATCCTCCAGCCCTAGTGCCGGCTGCCACGGGCCCTGCCCAGAGTGGAGGCCGTGTGCCTGGACAGTCCCCGGGACCCCGAGTTCTCCCCCCGATGGTCCCGGGGCCGCCTAGGGCTCCGCAGGACCGAGTGGGACGGGGCCGAGCCCGCACCCCGCTACTCACCGGCACTCACGGTGATGGCTTCGATGAACTGCTCCCGCCAGCTGTTGGTGCCCACCACCAGCGCAAGGTTGGTCTTCTTGATGAGCTTGTCCACAGTGCTCTGGGGACGGGAGTGCGGGTGAGGCCTCAGCTCTCGGGGCCCGGGGGTCCACCGAGGCAGCAGCACGCCCCGCCCTGCCCGGCCCGTGGAGCGAGGCCTCAGGGCCTGGGGCACAGCCCCACCCGGAGAAGCCCCGCTTGCTCCCCGCCTCTCAGCTGGACGCACCCCCGGCCCCTTGCACCCCCTGCCCCGCCCCCCAGCGTCTGCACGGGCAGAGGCCTGACTCGGTGGCACTGAATGCTGCTGCCTGTTGTCCCCGTGGGCGTCACCCTGGGATTTGGCCCACTCAGCTGAGTCCCTACAGGCCCGCGGGACCCCAAGCCCCGGCCGGCTGCACCTCTGAGCTCCCTCGGACCCCCTGAGCACGTGGCTCTGCTCAGTGCCGCCCCCCTGGCCCCGCCCACGCCAGCCGGCACCGCCCGGGAGCCAAGCGTGTCCTGCGGCCAGAGCGGCCAAGCGCTCCAGGACAGCGGCTGGTGTCCACTAGGGGCCAGGGGCTGCAGGGGCGCCAGGCTGCCCCCGACACCGCCGCAGACCCGTCCACTCCACGCCCCACTTACGGCCAGCGCCTGCTTGAACGCCCACTGCCCGCAGAGAGGCAGGAAGGGGCGATTGGTGGGCTGGTGTCCCCAAGTGGGCCCGCGTTCCACACGCTGCCCGGGACCGGGGGGCCGAGGGGGCCAGCAGGGTGGCCGGGCAGATGGACACGCCTCCGCAGGACTCAAGCGCCTCACTTAAGAGGCGGCTCCTGGGCCCCGTGGCGTGGCTGCCCTGGGGAGCGTCACCTGGCCGTGGCCGGCTCTCGAGGGCCGCGGCCTCTGCTCCTCCAGCCCGTGTCCAGAGCTGCCCGTGGCGGAGGAGGGGTCCCAGCCTCGCTGTCTGGCCACTGCCCCAGAAGGGGGACAGCATCGTCCTCCCCCACCCAGTCTCTGCCCTCCGCCTCTCGCTCTCGGCTGAGCGGGTTCCCGGTTACCCAAGGAGCTGGGGGCGGGCCTTGGCAGGTACCGAGCATCATGGGAACGAGAGCAGATTCCTGGGGGCCCGTCACGGGACAAAGGGCAGATCCTCCCCATCTCGGGAATCTCCCTCAGATTCTCGGGGGTCCCGTGCCGGAGCCGGGAAGAGGCCCCGCCCCAGCTAAGAGACAGCACGCAGTCTGCTCTGAGCCCCGGCAGGGCAGTGCGTGTGTGACCAGCCCGGGAGGGCGGGGCTGGTGGGCTCGGTTGGCCCCTTGGTGAAGGAGGGAGGGGTGCAGGGAGCGAGACCCCTGGGGCTCTCACCCGGGCCCGGCCCTCCCGCTGCTGCCCCCTCGACACCCAGACCAGCGTCTCCAGCGCCTGCTCCGGCCGGGGGGGGGGGGGCGGGGGTTGCCCAAGCTCAGCCCAGCCCTGGGCCAACACGGAAACCAAGATCGGTGGGGACCGGGCAGCGCCCCAGCCCGTCTCTGACGCACTGCGGGGCAGTTCTGAGAAGACACTCGGGCTCCGTCTTTAGTTTAATTTTTGCCTGTCTGGGGGCTACACCCGGCTGTGCTCGGGGTCACTCGGGGGAGCTGGGGGCCAGCGAGTGCTGGGCCCACGTGACAGCCGCACGCTGGGAAGGGACCTGGCTGTGCCCCACTGGTGCCAGGGCAGGGGGCGCTCAGAGACTGCAGGAGGCTGTGCCGCCCAGCCCGCAAACAGCGGAGCAGGATGGGGAGGGGCTGGGAGCTTCCGGGCCCTGGGAACAGCCACACGCCCGAGGCAGCTACTCCGGGGAGCTGAGCAGCCCAGAACCCGAGTCACGGGGCCCCCAGACACAGGCCACTGGCCGTGGCCAGACAGCCAGCTCGCTGGTGGGACGCTGTGTCCCCCTGGACGCTCCCGCCGCTGGACACCCCCTCCCTGCACCGACTGCAGGACGAGGGCGCGGAGGCCAGGGGGCCGGGCTCAGTGGGGGCTCTGAGGAAGGGGGTCTGGAGACCCCGGCCCAGCCCCCTGTCAATCACAGAGCTGAGCTGAGACGCGGGCCCCAGGGGGGTTCAGCCGCATTTTTATCTCTGAAACGCCACTTTCCTGGCCGAGCAATTTCTCTTCCACCCGTGTCCTATTGGGACCTCAACTGGCGAACCAACGGGAAACGAATCAGGCCCTGCTGAGGGGGCCGGGGGTGCCCTGTTAGCACAAGGGGTCTCCTGCCATCCCCTCTGGGGTCTCCTGTGTCCCCTCTGGGGTCTCCTGCCGCCCCCTCCGGGGTCTCCTGCCATCCCCTCCCGGGTCTCCTGCCATCCCTCTGGGGTCTCCTGCCGTCCCCTCTGGGGTGCCCTGTGTCCCCTCCGGGGTCTCCTGTGTCCCCTCCGGGGTCTCCTGCCGTCCCCTCCCGGGTCTCCTGCCATCCCCTCTGGGGCCTCCTGCCGTCCCCTCCCAGGTCTCCTGCTGTCCCCTCCGGGGTCTCCTGCTGTCCCCTCTGGGGTGCCCTGTGTCCCCTCCGGGGTCTCCTGCTGTCCCCTCTGGGGTGCCCTGTGTCCCCTCCGGGGTCTCCTGCTGTCCCCTCTGGGGTGCCCTGTGTCCCCTCCGGGGTCTCCTGCTGTCCCCTCTGGGGTGCCCTGTGTCCCCTCCAGGGTCTCCTGCCGTCCCCTCCGGGTGCCCTGCGGCCCCTCCTGTGCCGGCGGGCACACAGGCGCACCTTGAACTCGTAGGACTCCTCGATGATGACCTCCAGCCGCGTGTGCTCCCCCAGCACGGGCCGGCCCAGCTCCGCGATGCGCCGCTCCTCCTCCTCCTTGCTGGTCAGCGGCTGCCTGTCGTCGTACTCGTCTGCGGGGGAAGCCGCCGCGTGAGTGGGCGTCGCGGGGACCCAGCTGCCCGGGGGGGGGGCGAGTGCCCGGAGCGGGGCCGGGGGTGCACCCTGGTGGGCAGGGCCACACGGGCCCCCGGGAAGCCGCGTCCGTGCCGCCTCCCTGAGCGGCCACTGTGGGGCCGGGACCCAGCTGGGCCCGTGCACAGAAGGAGGCGCCGAGGGCACACAGGGACGAGGCCGGAGGGGCCGCCCTAAGCTCGGATGGGCCCCGGCAGCCACAGAGGGCACAGGACCCGGGAGGGCTGGCGAGCACCGAGCCCAGAGTCCCTGGGAACTGCCGTCCTCCTTCCCTGCTGGGCCTCTAAGGCACAGACAGACCCGGGCTCCTCCCTAGCCAGGGGCTGGGGCGGGACGGAGAGGGTGAGCGAGGAGAGCGCGGGGCGGGGCGGGGCGGGGCGGGCAGCCTCCTCCGGACACCGCAGCGGGCACAGTCTCCACGCTGCGGACTGCCTCCTGCCCTGGCCTGGCCTCGTCCTCCCTGCGCAGCCGAGGCTCCGTGTGGGGGTGACGTCTCGGGGGCGCCAGTGCCCCTCAGGAGGCGGCTGTGCGGATGTGGCCCACGTGCCTCACGCCTGTCTGGGAAGCCCCCGCGGAATGTTCTAGATGCTGCCCACGGCCAGGGCGGGAGGGGCGGGCGCTGGGCGGCCCTGGGTCCAGTCAGTACCTGTGATGGAGACTACGGTGGAGGGCCCGGGAAACTCGCGCGCCTGGACTTTCCGGAGGACGGGCTGGCCTGGGAGAGGACAGGGCAGAGGGGTGAGGGGCTGCGTGCCGGGCGGGGTGAGTGGGGAGCACACCAGGCAGTTAGTTGGGGCAGGGGTGCGGGTGCCGGGAGAGGGGCCGTTGGCCGTGCCGCCGTGCCAGCCCTGAGACCGTCCCGGGAAGGGGGCGGGTTCCCGGCCACGGGCGCTGGCAGGGCGAGGCCTGGGGAGCCTAGGGGGGCCGTGTGCAGATGGGCCCCAATGTGATGGCCAGCCTGGCATCCGCCGTGCAGCCAACACAGCGCCCAGCCTGGTGTCCAGCCTGGTGTCCCATGTGGCGTCCCATGTGGCGGCCGGCAGGGCGGCCTCGCGCAGCCACTTCTCCGAGCCTGGCGGTCAGGCAGGGCCGTGGTGTTGCTCCAACCCCAACTCCAGTGGGGCGCGGGACCAAGGACAGAACATCTGGGCGTGACGTGTGTTTCGCCGTCAGTGAGGTTGGTTCCTGGGTGTCAGTGAGGAATGGTCCTTCCCTGGCCGCTGGGCGAGAGCAAAGCCCCGTCCCGGGGCCGGGGGCCCGGTCAGCGCCTCCTGAGTGCCCTGTCTGCTGGGACCGCCAGGCCACTCTCTGGAGTCGGGTGAGGTGCTTCAGGCCTCGGTGCGCCCAGGAGACCCCTCAGTCTGCAGGGTCTGGCGTCAGGCCCGGAGTACCCTTCCCGTGAGGCGGGTCTGGGCTCTGGGGGGGAATCACGCCTCCCCCAAGCACCCCAGGGCTGTGCTCGTCCGGGAGGCACGCCTGCGAAAAGCCTTTTGAATTCCTCAAACATCCTCCTTCAAGCCCAGGGGCTCCACTGTGTGACTGTGTGACATGCAAATGTCACAGGGGCTCCACTCCGGTGCAAACGACTGTGTGACATGTCCAAGGCTTGGGGAACTATTTTTAAAACTCCTTTTAGTTTTTGGACCACGCCCAACTGTGCTCAGGGCTTGCGGCTGGCTCTGCACTCAGGAATCACTCCTGGAGGTGTTCAGGGGACCGGAGGGGTGCCGGGGATTGAACTCGAGTGGACCACATGCGACACCAGCCCCCTCCCTCCCCACTCCACTATCGCTCTGAACCATGAGATGGAGGGATTCTCTCCTTCCCCAGCAGCTCAAAACCTGGAATTTCAGGCTTCCCCTGGCTTCCAGAAAGCTCTCTGGGGCCACAGCTGTAATACCAAAGTCTTAGAACTTTCCTCACAGGCAAGGTGGCAGTGAAACCCGACATCTTGGGGTTGGAGAAGGAGCACCGTGATGATCAGAGGAGCAGGCCAATGCAGACATTTCCAGAGAGTTCTGGAACGTTCTCTCGTTCTAACTGCTCTCATTTCCAAACACTCAGATGTAAGCGTCAGCCGCCAGGAAGAACGTAACGGAGCACATGAAGTGTTGGAAACCCAGGCAGGAAGCAAGTCTTTCGTCTTGGCGGCGAGACGTGTTCCAGCAGGACACGGAGGCTATAGCTGGCCAAGTGTTCTAGAACTTGCTGTGAATTATCTCTGAGAAAAGAGAGCTGAGAAGCTACCTAGAAGCTAAGTAAAAGCTATTTCAAGTGAAAGCTATTCCGAGTGAAGGAAGTCCCTCCACACGCAACCTGACGCCATCCGTGGCAGAGGGGCAGGAAGCCGGCCCACGCGAGGTGGTGGGTCCAGCGCTGCTGACCCTCGCGACCCCAGAGCTACAATGGCTGGCTTCGAGACTGCCACCTCGGAGGGCAGAGGGCCGATGCCCAAGGTGACCAAGATGGCTTTGCCCGACGACGCCAACGGGTGGGGACAGTGCTTGACGCCGGGAAGGTCCAAGTGTGAACACCGGTGGTGGGCACCTGGTGGTGGGCCCCTGTCCGGGGCCAGCTGCCCAGCAGAGGAGCGCGGACGAGCGGGTGCTGGCCGGCACTTGGCAGGCAGGGCCGGAGGAGCCCTCGAGGAGGCCCTGGCAGTCCCGGGCTCTCCACAGGTCCTGCCCCTCTTCAGAAAGTCCCCGGGGCTCCGGAGCGTAGACAACACTGGTTTCCGGGAGCCCCCGCCCCTCAGGGCACTTCCAGAGTGCCCCCTCCCGAACTGGGTTCCGTGGTCCACTTTCAGAAGCGGCCCTTGGCCTGTGGCTTCCTCCCTGCGGCCGAGGCCACGCCTCTCCCACGGCTTGGCAAAGGACTCCCTCTCCGGTCAGCGCGGGCAACCGCAGGACAGCGCCTGGTCCAGAGAGGGCGCCGGAGGGAACCGTCTGCTCTGCTCTGGGCGCACGAACACGGCTTTCGGGTTGTGCTGTTCGCCGCAGAGGCTGGGCTGTTCGCAAGGTAGTGGGCGGTGGGGGGGGGCGGTGAGGCGTTCGCTGCCCTCCCGAGGAGCCCGGTCCCAGGGCCGGGGGAGAAGCACGGGCCGGCCGGCTCTCCGCTGGGCATTATCCGCTCCTGGTGCATCCTGAGCGGGGCCGGCCAACACTCCCAGGGGTCAACTCCTGTTCCCAGGAGCCCAGCAGTGTCTGGCTTACTCTGGCACTTTCTGGAACATCCGGAAGGTGCCCCGCCCACAATCGGGAGTACGTGAACATTAATCTATGGACAAGTGCCAAAGTGCAAAAACTGACAAGGGAAACACATGGAAAACGCACGCAGGGCCACTGTGACAAGCCCCGTGAGGGTCAGCGGAGCCCGCCCCATGCCACGGCTCATGCAGTGCAGGTGACACTCCACGTGACCGGGCGGGGTTGCACTGCACGGTGTTTGGGGTCGGGGGAATGAGAATCAGGAAAAACAAACTGTCTTACCATACAGGCATTTTCCTTCATTGAAATGAAAATGAAATAGAAAAGAGGTTTTTAAAAATGTCACGAACAAAGGGGGGGAGGCAGAGAGTAAAAAATAAACTCGGATGACGTTACACTTAAAAAATTCATACCTGTTAGTGTGAAGCCACCTAGAAGAGAGAGAGAAAAGAAATGTTACCATCGATTTCCCCTTCACTCGAAATGCCAAACGCAGTGACATCAGACTCCCCACAGCCAACCCGGGTGGCAGGACTCCCAGAGTCTATTTACAAGTATGGAAAATAGGAGAACAGCCACGCACGACTCAATACTAGCTGTTCTTTTAGGATCACAGGATTCAGTGCACAAATGTAATCCTCGTGCATACTTAAGAAATCAGTGGCCTTCGAAAGGTCATGCTCAACCGCAACGGAACAGGAGCTCCGTGACCTTAGCCAAAGCGAGGCCACTGGCCTCACAGCCACCCGGCTAGCAAATTGGTAGGAACCAAGGCAGGTCTGAGAGTTTCTGCCTCGTCTGAGAGAAATGGGGCAGTAACCTGGGCAATGGAGAGGAAATGCAAGAAATGAAATGCTTACCAAGCTCACTCAACAACAGGGCTGTGAAGGAAACAGACAGAAGACAAACACAGAATAAGAGACAAGATGAGTAATGAGAGTAGGAGGAATACCAGCAGAAAGAGCTCGGCAGGCCCCGAAGCACGGGAGGCACGCCAGGCGGATGGAGCTCCGGGCGCGTTCCCGGGCACGCCCAGAGACACGCGGGCGGCCTCGGAGTGCACAGCTACACACCCTCGCGGACTTCAGTGCTCTTCCCGTGCTCTCCTACAGAACCCTGCTCTGGGCCCGCACACTGCTCCCTGGCCGTCACCGGGGCGGAAGCCTCTGGAAGCCCAGCCGACCGCAGGGACTGAGGTCGCTCAGGGCCTAAGGCTGCTCGGTCCAAACGGCAGGAGCCCTAAGTCGGCAACTCTGGCTTCTCGCTCCTGCCCATGAAGAGCAGGACAGTTCCTCCAGGAAATCCTACGTAGGACGCCCTCGAGGGGGCTCTGCGGGTCCTGTTGGCCTGGTATTGGGGGTGTCGAGGAATCGGAATCTCCCGTCCATCTCAATCTGTGCTCGGGGAACCAGTACTGAGTGTGTTGCCCCTCTCGGCTGCACATGACGGCCAGCTGGACTCCTCCAGGAGATTAATTTCACGGAAACTGACCGGGGATGCCTACAGGGGCGTGTGTTTTCCTGAACTAAGCTGGGGGACGCCGGCCCCCGCAAAACCTGCCTTTCTCTACCGTGCTCCGGGCCCTACCGGTAGCTCTTACAGGTTAATGTGTCAAATAAATAGCCGGAGAACCTTTGCTGGGAATGTCACGGGGGTATTTTTAGACTGGCTTTATCTCAAATGGGGCTGCCCCGAGAGGTACCTCTGAAGTCAGTCTGTCATTTTCTTTTCTGTGACAAGAATCTGAAATCGAGAACTTGATTTCAAGGCATGAAATCAGATAGTGCTACCAGGGGGCTGCAGAGGGAGTTTTACAGACTTCACGAAGGCAATTACCGAACAGTGCTCGCTGCGAGCCGAGGACAGCTCCTTGCAGGAACCTGTCCCCAAGGAAGCACTTTCCCCGGCTGTTCGTGGGGCTTTATGAGCCGCACGTTCTCCCAAGGGGTCTTTCTCTGCCCCCACCGTTGAGGGGGTGCAGTAAGCAGGGCCACTCAGAGGGCTCCGGCTTCCTTTCCTTGTCGCCCCCGTGTCTCCTGCTACCTCTGTGACCTCCCGAGTGGGCAGGCAGCCCCTCCCTCCTGAGGCGGGGTCCCCAGGAGAAGCCACCAGGGCTGGGTTCCGTCCCTGTGTTTGTGTTCATCTCTGAACGGCCCTCATCATCGCGTGTCTGCAGTGAGCAGAGCTAAGGGACGCGCTGCTCGAGACCCACGTGACGGCACAAACAGGACCGTGGCAGAGGCCCCGAGCGGCCCAGAGGAGAGAACTCCCTGCCAAGTGGACATTAAAGTCCCGTGCCCTAAGTGAGCGCCGGCCCCTCCTGGGGGTCTGAGATCAGAGCCCAGAAGAGCTCAGACAAACCCGGCATTGTGGGCAGGCACTGCTGGGCATGTCTTTTTAACACGTGTGTCAGAAACGTGTCCCTGTGCTATGGACACATGTAGGAGAAAGGAGAATGAGGCTGAACGACTGAACCGCTCCTGGGTTACGAGACCGAATGGGCTGGGGCCTCATGTCCAGGGCGCCTTTGACTTTGTAATTTTCTCCCGTGTCACCCCCAGCAATGCTCAGGGCTTGGTTCTGGTCCTGTGCTTGGGGACACGGGCAGGGCCGGGGGATGGACTGAAGGTAGCCGCAGGCCAGGTAAGTGCCTTGCCCTGTCCTAGCTCTCAGGCCCACGGTGGGGGGGGTCTTTTCGTTATTGTTTGGGGGCCACACCAGGGGATACTTGGGTTCTCCTTGGCTCTGCAGTCAGGAACTAGCCTGACAAGGCTCCCGATGATACGGGATGCCGGGATCGAACCCGGGTCGGCTGCACGCAAAGCAAGCACCCCAGCTGCTGTACTATCTCTCTCGGTGGTCCCTTTGATGGTCACCCTCGCTAGAGTATCGAGGACGTCGTTCTCTAGGGGTCTCTGTTCTTACTTGCTGTGGAACGGGGCTCCCTGGAGAAGCCCCTTGCTGAGCTCTCCTGACGTGCCCCTTGACGGCCACTAGACCTGCCCACTGCTCCTAAGTAGCCAGGGGTCTCCTGCCGCCCCTGAGGGGCGACGCCGGACTCCGCTGTCAGCGCGAGGTCCGAGGGAGGGCCCGACACCCTCTGTCAGAGCCTGGCTTCTGAGCTAGGGAGGCCCCCGGAGACCTGTGCTCCGCCTGGCTGTGCCGAGGGCGTTGCCCAGTGCTCTGGAGCACTCGGGAGGGACAGGGACAGCGCGGAAGCTTCGAGGGCAGCGAGGAGAGGAGAGCGTTAGTGAGTGTAGACCACGAGAAGAGCACAGTTTCTCACTGGGTGGCTCTGGTGACTCTCACACCTTTCAGGCCGCTCCTTATCCACTGGGGCTCCTCCAGCACAAGGGAGAAACTGCACTCTTTCTCGTACTCCTCGCGGTCAAATATCCTAACGGTAATGATCTTCCTGCGGGGACACAAGACAGACGCAGAACAGACGGTTGGCGTCACACGCTCATGCTGGGCGGCCAGGCCGGGTTACTGGGAGGTTACGGAGGAGACGGCAGCACATGGGCTCCTCGCCAAGAGACGGTCGCCTGGAGCTCGGGGGCCGCTTCGCCGCGCCCCTCCCCAATGCCTCCCGCGCCACCGGCGGGCAGGAGAACCCCGAATTTGGACGCGGAGCCAGAGAGCTGGCTTCCTCCGGGCAGAACGGGCGGCGGCACCCACTCGCCCGGAAACGGACGCTGCCCCCCCAGCCACCGGCCGGCCGGGTCCCCGCGGAGTCCCGGCCGGGTCCCCGTGGCCCCGCGAGCTCCAGGCCCCGTGACGTGGCGGGAGGGATGTGTGCGGTGAGTCACGTTCCCAATGAACAGGCATCCGGGAGCACAGGCCGGCAGAAGCTGGGGGCTGCGGCCCGAACAGCTCCCCACCTTTCTTCTCACTCATCTCCACCAGGCGGGGCTCTCCGATCTCAAGGAAGAAGGTCTTGTTTTTCTCATACTCCTCATCATCAATTACCTTGACTGAGATTGTTTTGCTGCAATAGAGAAGAACAGAGATTGACGGACAAGGGCCAGAGCAAAGCGAGGAGAGGGAGCAGAGCAGCGGTTAGCCGGCGGGGAGGGGGAGGCAGCGGCGAGCCGGCGGGGAGGGGGAGGCAGCGGCCCCGCGTGTCACTCCGGAAGATGGGTGCGAGGCCGGGCCGCACGGAATCCTGGCCCCAGAGGGTGTCCCAGCCGGGGGCGGGGCTGTCAGCGGAAGCAGCAGAGAGAGTCGCCAGCCAGTGCTCCCGCCCTGCCTGCTGTGCCCCTGCAGCAGAGAGGGCCCTCCCGTGGCACTGCCTTCTGCTCCCGAGTGCCACCTCACGAAGGTGACCCAGGAGAGCAGGCACACGGGTCCCTCTGCCGGCCCCGCTGTCCCAGGCTCACGGGGGAGCTGGGTGGGCTCGGCCTGTTTCTAAGGATGGAAGCGGCTGCCTGAGGTGGGGGGCTCGGGGACTGTCACCCACCACTGCCAAGGCTGCATCTTGAGACTCCTCCGAGCCTCTCCCACCCCAGGGCAGGGGGGCTGTGAGTGACAGGCAGGTGGGGCAGATGCAAATATTATGCAAATATTATGCAGATCCCAACTCCCCAGAGGCCCCGGCAGTTCTGAAAATAACCCTAATGTGACCTTCTCGTCCAAGGCCCTAGTCCCTTCGTGTGCGACGGCCTCCTCGGAGCCCTAACGCTGTCCGGAGCTGTGTGGTACGCCTATGTCTGTCTCCCCCTCAGGTAAGAGCGGTTCTGACTCGAGTTTCCGAAATGATGCGCTTACACTGACACACACACGGGCTCACCGGGGCGCACACGGCTGCGTTTCGGCGGAATCTCCCGGTTCTTGGAGGGAAACGGCCCCCAGTACCTTTCCCTCCCCTCACCCCGGCCTGCACGACCACGGGCAGAGGCAGCCAGCAGAGGCCGCCCCTGTCCCGGGCCAGCAGCCCCGAGGCTGGCCACGTCCCTCTCTCCTCACGGGAGACCCGGCCGGCGGGAGGGTCACCCTCGGAGGCCTCCCTGGCGAGGAGCAGAGGCCCGGCCTTGTCCCTCTCAGCCCAAGCCCAAGCCCGAGGCTGAGGACAGGGGCAGCCCAAAGGGTGGCAGCAACTGCCACTGGGCAGAGCCGCAGCCCACGGAGAGACACAGTTCAGCCCGCGGGTGCGGGGACCACTCCCCGTCTCGCATCTAAGGCCTTTTCTGAGTCCACCTGTTCGCTTAGCCAAAGAAGCCCGTCCCCAGTGTGCAAAAAAATCATACATGTCCAAGCGGCATCCCACAGAGAGAGGCGTCGGGCAACAGACCAGTGTGCTGCTGGCCGTCATGCATGTTGGCCCCAGAGACACGGGTCCGAGACACACGCGAGGTCGCAGCACGTGTTCCTTCCACAGAAGCTGTGCAAAGGGTGGCGATGTCTTTGCAGAAAAGCAATGATCCTTCCCATTTCCGACACAAATCTGGTGCCGTGGGCTAGATCCAGCCAACCTCCCTCTCTGCTCGGTTCCTCCTGCGGCTGCCCCCGTCCACCCCAGGACATTAGCTGCTGCTAAGGGGAACCCCAGGACATTAGCTGCTGCTAAGGGGGACGGAGGGGGGTGTTGCCCCACAGACCAGGCTCCATTCCCTGAACCTGAGTGCGGGACCCAAAGGCCAACATGGGGGTCCCTGTGCTGGACACGACGGGGCAGGCCCCTGTCAGCTCCCCAGGAGACGTCCCTCTCCTCTCCACCCTCCTCCGAGTGCGTGAGACGGAGACGCCAGAGACGTGGGAGCCCTTGGCACGCGCCCCTGCGCTGCCCCCACCTCGCGGGCCCACAGCAGGCAGACGGGGGGGGGGACCCCCATGGCCTTGTGGTCTCAGTGCTGACCCCGAGAGGCGCAGGGCGTCACCAGCCCCCACAACACACCGAGCCACAGTTGCTGTGATGGCTCCCACGTGAGTCAGGCCCTGGCCCTGGGTTTGCCTCGGCAGAGTCAAGCTAGTCCTGGGAGCACTGGCGCTCAGAGGATGCTGCCGTCCATCTGCACGAGGACGAGGGGCCTGTCGGGCTCCCCCTGGGCTCCCCCAAAACTCTCCCCCCTGCCCCGGGCCCAGAGCACAAGGAAAAGTGCTCACCCACGTTCAAACATTTCTTCTCCGTTCATCCACTATTATTATTTTGGTCTCGGGGCCATACCCAGCAGTGCTCGGGGCTCACTCCCGGCTCAGTGCTCAGGGAGCACATGCGGTGCCCGGGACTGAGCCTGGGTCAGCGCCCCGCGAGGCGCGGGCCCTCCCGCTGTGCTGGCTCCAGGCTCTCCCTGATCTTCATTACAAACGTTTCAAAATTGATTCTGGAAAGACTTTGGGCTTCAAGCCTCGCACCGTCTAGCTGAAAGATTCTGGAGTTCCTTCCCACCCGCACCCGGGGAAGACGTCCTTTGGGCCTCTTGTGCCCAAACCCTGGCACCGAGAACTGCCATTCTCCCAGCACCCAGCATGGGGTGGTGCAGGGGAGTCGCATCAGCGGAGACTGTGGCCATGCCAGTGAGGGTCGGCGCGACCTGCCCCTCTCCTGCGCACGCCGGCAGCCTTCGACAGGGGGAGCGCCCTTGCAGGTCCTGGGCTGCCTCTCAGGCCCTGCGGCCTGCCCACGATGGTGCCACGGGCCCTGCGGCCTGCCCACGGATGGTGCCACGGCCCCTGCGGCCTGCCCATGGACGGTGCCACGGGCCCTGCGGCCTGCCCACGGATGGTGCCACGGCCCCTGCGGCCTGCCCACGGATGGTGCCACGGGCCTGCGGCCTGCCCACGGATGGTGCCACGGCCCCTGCGGCCTGCCCACGGACGGTGCCACGGCCCCTGCGGCCTGCCCACGGATGGTGCCACGGGCCCTGCGGCCTGCCCACGGACGGTGCCACGGGCCCTGCGGCCTGCCCACGGACGGTGCCACGGCCCCTGCGGCCTGCCCACGGACGGTGCCACGGCCCCTGCGGCCTGCCCACGGATGGTGCCACGGCCCCTGCGGCCTGCCCACGGACGGTGCCACGGCCCCTGCGGCCTGCCCACGGATGGTGCCACGGCCCCTGCGGCCTGCCCACGGACGGTGCCACGAGCCCTGCGGTCTGCCCACGGACGGTGCCACGGGCCCTGCGGCCTGCCCACGGACGGTGCCACGGGCCCTGCAGTCTGCCCACGGACGGTGCCACGGGCCCTGCGGTCTGCCCACGGACGGTGCCACGGGCCCTGCGGTCTGCCCACGGACGGCGCCACGGCCACGGGATACCCCTCTTTGGAACGAGCTCCCTTGGGCCTACTTCTGGGTTTGCTCTCTTCACGGGGAGAAGCAGGCAGGCGGGCACAGCCCCGAACAGCAGGCCAGCCGCTTGGGGCCAGCCGGCCGCACGGACTCCGTGGTCCCCAGCGTAAGCTCTGTCACTCAGAGGGGAGCAAGGAGCACAGGGTGGCGCATACTTTCCAAGTGTCTCACTCGATCTTCCTTTTGGCTCTGTGGCCACACTCTGCTCTGTGCTCGGGGCTCTTGCCGGGCAGGACTCAGGGTCCCCCCAGAGCCGGGGAGGGCGCCGGGCAGCTGCGTGCAAGACAAACACCCGCTCCTTGCTGCACTGGCTCCATCCTTCTCTCAGGCCCTGGATTTTATTTTTAAATATATATCTTTGTAAAATCAAACCGCTTTTCCCTCTTTTTTAGAAAATTCTATTTTCTGGAAATGAGCAAAGCAGTTGGGAGTCTTCAGAAAACTTTAAAATATTTCTCAAGGTGGCCAACACCTTTCTGGAAACACATTTTGATTTCACTTCTTAAAAAAGCACATTTGGTCGAGAGAGATTCCGTCCATCGCATGGAAAAGTACAGGCCGTTCCTTCTGATTCTGCAGCAGCTCTGAGCGGCCGGATGCCAGCGCCACGCTCCGCCTCTGCTCCCCCCGGGCCTCGACCTGTCCCCGGACCCCAGAGCGCACCCCGGCAGCCAGCACGCTGGGGTCCAGGCGCCAGAGGAGGGCCTGGGCCTGCCAGCTCCCGTCTCTGGCCGGCACCGTGCTGGTCATGAACCTTGGACGTGATGTCTCCATCTGGAGAGAGTGGCCGCCCTAGCTCCTGCTTTGGGGGTCTGAAGTCTTGGTGCTGGGACCCCCAGAGCTGCACCCCCTGCTCCCAGGGGCGCCCCAGCGTCCCCAGGGAAGTGTGTGATTCTGGGGATGCAGGGTGAGGTTACCACCCCCGGAGCATCCCCCTGGCCTCGGGCACATTCCGGGTGGTCTCGCCATGCAGACATCGGGCACCCCTGTGGCGGGACCCAGACGGGAGGCTGGTGGCATCGACGATGCTTCCTTAGCCCGGAGTTGACCGGGTCCGAGAGTCCAGCCTGCACAGGGCCACCAGGCTCTCCGGAAGGGATTCCTCGGAGTCCAGGTAACGTCCAGGGTGCCCCGTGCACCGGCGGCCCCTTTGTCATGCCAAACACACGCGCCTTTGTGCCAGTTTAGGAGCTGCCACGGGGCTCCTTGGCCCCTGCCCCGTCTAAGAACGTGGAAATAAGTGAAGCTGATTTCCAAGAAATTGCCGGGAGCCCCTGGCAGAGATTCCTCCTCTCCAGCATCCCACGTTCCTGGGAGGCCACTGATCCCCTAAGGTCCTGGCACCTCTGGCCCGTCCCCCTCGGTCAAGATGCTCTGAAGTTGCTTCCCCAGGAAACAGTGGGACGATTGGGCTGACTTGGCTCTCGAAAGTGCCGGGTGCATCTCACAGCGGGAGCCCCGCGGTCCGGCTTGGCGGCACTTTGCTTCCCTTTAGCTTCTCTTCCCTTCCCGTCTGTCCTCCCCGAGAGACTCAGGCACAGAGCAAGTGCTCGCCTCACGCTTACGCCCAGGATCTCCCCAAGGATGCCGAGCCAGGCATTGCCGGACACCCTGAGACAAGTCAATCGTGAGCGAATCGATTTTTCTAGGTTCCCGTGTCTGTCCGAGCCTCACAGCTCCTCGGCCGACGACTAAGCTTCGAGGCTTCGGGCAAACCCGTCTCGGCACGCGTGTTCGGACTCTGGGTTTGCGTGTTCAGAGGAAGGCGGCTGCCGCGCGGCCTCTCAGGGGCTTCCTTAGGCGAAATATGGGCCGGCCCGAGCACTGTGTGTCAGAGTCTCCAGGAGCCGATGGAGCCGTGCGGGGGGTTAATCCTCCAGGAGTCACAGTCACTGAGACTGACCCGGCACTGCCCGGGTCCGGAGGACACCTGGGAGAACTTCACGGGCCTCCGGGGTTCCCGCCTCTTCCTTTATAATGTCGTTTCTCTGCTTTGGGGCCACACCCAGTGGTGCTCGTGGCTCTGTGCTCACGGATCCTTCCTGGTCACGCTCGGGGAATCACGGGGTTCCAGGGACTGAGCCCCGGGCAGCTGCAGGCCAAGCAAGAGTCCTACTGTGTGCCCCGCGTCTCCAGGCTCTCCCTCCTCTCTGAAGGCCGAGCTCCCGCCCTGGAAGGACCTGCAGGAAGATCCCTCAGAGGTTGTGCCAACGTCCACCTTCAGCGACCCCTGGGGCTCCCAGGCCGTCACCACCATTTGTACTTGCACCTGGGGGGCGGCACATCCAGTCCGGATCTGGGCTTGTGGGGCCTGCTCAGTGGAACTGACGGGACCGAGCCACTGGTGCCTCAGTTTCCCCACCCGTACAGGGAGAGCCGGGCTGTGGCGGGATTCTGGGCGGCCAGATTTCTCCCGCCCTGCAGGGCCTTCAAGTTCAACTTCCTAAGTGCCACTTGGCTTTCCCTGACAGCCCAGACAAACCTCGACTCTGAGCAGACTTTTGGGCTTTATTTCCAGGAAATCTGACCAATTATCAGACAAAAATTTGTATTAGACCGCCCAGACAAACCTCGACTCCGAGGAGACTTTTGGGCTTTATTTCCAGGAAATCTCACCAATTATCAGACAAAAATTTGTATTAGGAACTTGGTAATTCTGGGCTTTTTCATGAGTTGCCATTAAGCCCGTGTCAGCCGCTTTCCTGTAACTGGACTGTTATTTTCTCAAAGTGCATTTTGCTGCTCAGTAAAGTGATGTTTGCTCAGGGCTGAGGGTTTGACAAATGCTCAATAAGGAAAAGGACGTAAAAACGACCCTAAGCCCACCACCAGCAATTACACGCAGCAGTTAAAAATGGCCGCTCTAGGCCTTCGACACACCCACATGCATAATTTGGATGCATATATGTGTGCGTGTGCAAATTAAATCTGGTGTCATGATTTTTTGATGCTACTGTTCAAACATTTCTCATGACAAGAAAAAAAGTCTAAGATCTCCTTTCTAACGGCAGAGACTCTCCATGAAGTGTCGGAATAGATGAGGAACTCACTTCCTTCCCGGATAGGTCGGCTGCCTCTTACCTCCACCACCCCAACTAAACTGCTCTCTCTTTGACTGGGGAGGTAAAACAGTTAAAAAATGAAGGTTTGGGGCTTTCAAAGGGAGAAGGTACTTGGCGCTAACTATACAAGTTGAATTTCCCGGCCCAAACTCCTCTTGACCGCCTTGGGGCCTTTCACGGAAGCTTCTAGAACTCTCTAGAAGAATCCTCTTCCTTCCTGGTCCTTATGTAAGCTCTGTCTGAGCTCTGCCCGTGGGCAGCTCCTCTGTCCAGTTTTAAGGCAGGAGCTCTTCCCTTGGTAAGCTCAGCCTCCGGCTGGCTGGGCGGGAGATTTCAGGGACCGTCCCCGAGCACTTCCCGAGACAGCTCCCTGGCCCCAAGGCTTCCCTTCCCACTGCGACAAATGACTCCGACTGCTGGATCACCCCGGAGTCCAGCCGCCCGTGCCGGCCTCAGCGCGGCGTCCGCGTTCGCCGTCCAAACAGCGTTTCTTCCTTTGCTGCTGGCTCCTGCCCACCGGCCCCGCGGATGCCTCAAGCCTCACTCACGGGAGCGTCTCGCACCCCAGCCCTGCAGGCGTGCGGACCAAGACTCGAGCAGAGCATCAGAGGGGCACGCTCCCTGCGACCCCCCAGCCACCACCCGCCCCGTCAGCCTGGGCTTCGTCCCGTGTGCTCCTTGCACGCCCCAAGCCCGAGTTCAGCAGAGAACAGCTGATTGCCTCCGAGCGGAACACGTGTCTCGCTCACCTCCTCACCCCTCTCTGCCCCTTGCTTGTAAGGAGCAGTTTCGCCGAGTCAGGCGGTGTAGACGCCGGTGGGTTTGCAGAATGCAGACAAGGCCCTGTAGGAAGGCTTCGAGCGACTCGGGATTAACCGCGGGCTTCCGAGGGGGCTCGAGGAGGCTTTCGGTTTCTGACTTTGTTTTATTAGGCACGACAAGGGATACGCGGTGAGAGTTCCGAAAGCAAGTCCCCATCACCTTCTCACCTCTGACGCGCGTGTAACTCCACACAGACATTCTCCTCAGTGGCTCTCTCCCGGCCGTGCCTGCCCGAGTTCCCAGACCCTGACAGCGAGACCGGGCCTGCGAGACTGGCATTCGCAGACTCTGACGGTGACGCACAGGTCAATACTTTACATAAATATGTAAATACAGGAAACTGTTTGCTGCCCCACCTCAGCCAAATTACTTCCTCGAGCTCCAGATCTCACTTCCTTCAGACGTGAAAGGAGAAAAGCCCCAGGGCTGAGATAGATCAAACAAGAGGGAGAAAACCTCTGACTGCCTGGCTGCGTTTCCGTGGGCTGCTCGGGGAATTTTCATCTCACTTTGTCTCCTCCTTTGGCATGGAGCAGGCTCGGGACTGACTGACGTTTCCCCAGAGAGCTGAACAAAGCGCAGTGACGGGTGATCAATGCCCGCCCTCACGGGCACGTGCCCACAGACCCCCTCTGAGTGGTCAGTGACCGGTGATCAATGCCCTCACGGGCACGTGCCCACAGACCCCCTTTGAGTGGTCAGTGACCGGTGATCAATGCCCTCACGGGCACGTGCCCACAGACCCCCTTTGCGTGGGACTGGCTCAGAAATCAGAGCCGTGAGTCCAGCTGACGGCAGGGCCCGCGCCTCCCAGCACGCAGGGGCCAGGCTGCTGCCCAGCTGGGCGCTGATGCTGTCATTTTACCCCGTGAACGTGGAGCTGGCGCACTTGAACATTCAGAGCTGGTGCCCAGAGAGGGATGGCACAGAAGACTCGAGGGGCGTTTCCACGGCAGCCCTGGGCCCGGGACCACTCTGGCCAGTTGGTAGAGATGAGAAATTTCCAGGCGGTGCAGATGTCACTTAGCCCAGGCCCCCGTAAGCTGTTTCTCGGCCTGAGGCTCACCGCCCTGGTGTGACGTCCGGAGTCCCGGAGCCTCTCTAGACTCCCAGACGCACCAGCCCTCTGGCAGTCTGAACCAAGTGTCTGTCACTAAGTCAGCCCCCCACGTGGTAGTCCCCGGCGAGGGAGAGCCAAGGGGACCCACAGTCACAGCTCTGGGGCTCCGGCACCCACTTCGGGACGAGCCGGCCGTGCTCAGGAGCAGGGGGCTGTGGCACCAGGCCTGGGGGCTCTGTGCCCCGCCCCACATGCCTTGTCACACAGGGTCGCTGGCTCTGTCCACCTCGTCCTGAGTGTGCTGTGCCCCCGGGCCCTCCGTGGCTCTGGAAAACACCACCCGCAAGTCCCAAGGTGCAGAGCGCGGCCTCCGGGGCAGGGCGGGCGGCCCGTGTGACCAAGGTGACCTGTGTGGGGGCAGCCTGGGCTGTGGCTGGGACTCCGGGGCCACTGCCCGCAGCCGGGCCCTCTCAGAGCCACAGGGTGACGTGCCGACTGCCCCGACAGCAGCGACGTCGGCAGGGACAGAGGAGGAAGGTGGACTGAGCCCCAAGGGGCGACAGGCAGGCGCCTGCACCACTGACCCCAGGGACGGGCCTTCCCGCAGCGGGAGGACAGCGGGGAGCACGCGCAGGGCAGGGGGGCGGAGCAGAGAGGGAAGGAGGGCAGGTGCGAGGGGGGGAGGCCGTGCCGGGGTCTCTTCCTGCCTGTACTCGGTGAGACGTGGGCGGAGGCCGGGTCTGCCCTGGGCGCTGA